>NW_008667972.1:0-9274 GCF_000695815.1 Acanthisitta chloris
ATTCGCTCCCTTCTTCGCTGGGCGGCGGCGAGAGAAAAACGTCTCGAGTTTCATGCAATGCTGCTCGAGTGCAGCCACTGCAATTCAGGCCAGGTCTAGCTAAAGAATCCAACAGAAGGATGAACTCCAGGATCAACCGAATCAGAAACTCAGCATATGCAATTCCTGCCGTGTTCATGCTGGGTAATTACCCGAGAGGTTTTTGGAAAGCAGCCAGCAAGTTCCAGTCTCGGGCAGGTCTTGCACCCTCATCATGTAGCCTTGATCACAGCTTACCAACTATTTCCAGAGCTTTCACATCACTGCTACTTTAAGGGTCAGGAAACACAGAATTGGGTGACCCTATTCCCCCGATCAGTTGCTTGGAGTTCTCTGATGAAAAGCTCTCTCTTAAGACATATGCCACAGAACTTTCACACTGCACTGCAGCTGTGCATGCCACGTACGTATTAGAAGGCCTGTTCTGCAAGGACACCAAAAGCTGCTATGTCTATGTTTTAACAGCTGACAGTGTTCAACTACTCCAGTTGAGAGTGTGAACTGGCTGTGGGCTCAGAATTGAGCAGTCATGTATATGCTGAGGTGTGGCAGAAGCTTTCCCTCCCTTTCAGAGACACTTCACTCTGGTCAGAAGACCCTGTCACAGCCCATGCCTGCTGTAGAAGCTTACACAACTGTCCTGGCCCATAACCTGACAGGACTCACTTGGCCGTGCATCCAACCCTTCCTCCTTGGCCACACTATGATCTGAGAAATGCTTGACAAACAGGACCTGGGTCTAAGCTCCTCTCAAGATTATCAGAAACACTGCCTGACCCAGGAACACGTGCTAATGAGCTCCTGTGTTTTAACAACCTTGGAAACTTACTTTTCTTCCCCAAATAACAACCCTAGTGGAGGAACATTTTTGTTATCGAATTTTCAAACAAAGTTACTTACCTAAATTGTGGCCAGGTTGGAAAATTATTGCACAATCTTGAGACTGCCACCAGATGCCAGGTAAAGTCTACTAGTCCAGTAGAAGAGCAGCTACCACCTAGGCTGGAGGGTCTGTGCAGAAAGAGGATGCCTCTCGTGGGCAGGGGAGAACAGAAAGCCAGTTACCGAGCGCCTCCTTTTCTCCAGGCTTCTCTCCAAACTCGCTGCACACAACACAGACCCTGGGTCTCTACAGGGACATCAGCATGTTTTTTACTGAGCACAGCTTAAAGAAAAAAAAGAAAAATCAGACCAAGGGGGAGTTCCAGGGAGCTTTTATTGAGTTTAATCAACAAAATCAGGGTTTTACCATTCATCTTTTTGCACACACAACTCATGAGGATCTTCACAAGTCAGTGCTGCAACACATATACAGCCAGAAAAAACATATTCTCAACAAATCTGAGCTCCACTGGAGAGTTTGCCAATTTAACAGAAAGCCAATTTTTCCCTCCCTCCCCCAGCTGTTTTCAAGGACTAGACCATGTTGTTCGCTGGTTAACAGTAAGAATATCAACCCCTTGACTAGGGACCAGTGGATTATGACGCTCCACTTGAATTGCAAATGATTTCTTTTCTTGAAATAAAAGTTCCAGTTTCTTTCAATTAAGGGAATAGTGACTATTTTCTTCTCCTGACACCCTTTCCCCATAATTATTGGTTAAAATACAGCAAGACTGTATCTTAATATACCCAACCCTCCCCCCTCCCCTCCTTACCCTGCCCTAACTTGTCTACTGCAGGATTTAACAATGCTTCCACATAGAGGCATTTTAGAAACATGACAATGAACTGAGTAAAACCTACAGGATAATCTGCCAAAGCCTCTTTGGGAAGTTCAGATGCATGCTCTTTGGTCCAGAGACCTGGTTTACTACAAAGATAAACTGTGATTCAAAAAAAGATGGACCAGAAGTTCACAGCAATCGGAACACTCCCTTGCGGGGACTACAGCTGCCCAACCTCTATGATGGCAGCTATACCACTGCAGTTTCTGGGAACAAAATTCACTTCGTCCTCAGAAAGCAGCGACTAGTTGGCCCCAGCAGCACTACAAAGTTCAGCACCAGGGCAAGAACCACCACAACAGCAGCTCAGGAGACACGGCATGGCATCTCTGTAACCTCTCAAATAGAAACTGAGGCAAGACAGCCATCTGCTCATGTTTGTGTCCTATCAAGCATTTGCAGAGAAAAATAAGTGTTTGAAGCATTTTTAAATCCTTGGAGCAGACACCCTCCCCCCATCCCAAATAAAAATAAACAGAAGATCAGAATGAGATGATTTGATACCACCATACACATGAATTCATGTTGAACTTCCCAGTTCTTATCCATAAAAATGGTCACAGAGGGCAAAGGAAAGATGCTCTCATCTCATTCTGGAAATTGAAACATGTATTTGAGACCAACCCACCCCCTTCCCTTTGGGAAAAGGCCTCCAGCAGCTGCAGTGCTCCCCTGACGGTGCACACCCAGAGACCAGCCTGCAGCTTTTATCTTGAGTGGCTGAAGATTCCATCACCCTCTTCACAGATTCATGGAGTGACACACTTAGACTTCCAAGGGGAATAGTGAAGAATACATTAGATTCTCACTCCCATCAGTTTTGTCAGAGGAAGTATTTGACCTAGGGCTCATCACCGAAGGCTCCAATTAATGTATATGTAAAAGCTGGTACATGAGCAGCAAAAATTGGAGCTCACAAGGAATCTAAGGAAGCCAAGATTTATATACACTCCTTACTCTTGGGTAGGACAAAACAATCAACCCAGAAACAAAACAATAAGAAAAACAACAAACAAACAAAAAAAAAACCAAAAAACCAAAACAAAACAAAAAACAAACAAACTAGGATTATCCTAGTCCTTTGGAGCATCTTTCCATTTGCAAGATCGTATCTGTTAGAGATAGCCTACTAGCACCAAAATCAGGCTGCTTCCTTTTTGACAAGAAGCCACCTAAAAATGGTGCCCCTGATAGTTTAGGTAAGTGCCAATCCTCAATGAGAGGCCAAGTGAAAAGTAATACTTTCAAAAGTCCTGTGCTTCAAGAGGGACCATCAATGCATGGCACCAGGCTAACCTACCACAAATCCAAGCAGAGCACACACACCCAACTTGACATTGCTATCCTGTTCTTGTTACATGTGCATGCCCTGGTAAGATACAAAACTTATTTACATTTTTCATGTCTTTGTTGCACTCAAATGATCCCTCTTCTCTCTGGAAAATCTTAAGCTGGCTGCAGTACAAGAGCAAGATTTTACTTTTGGTCAAAGTTACCACCCACAAACTCCCACCCCCCACCCACAAAAAGCACCCCGAAATTGTTTACATGTAGTACCTGCCAGTCAGACGTAAGCTGTGTGGCTCACAGAGTGTCTGTGACCAAGCTCTTGAGTTTGTACTCTAGTGCAGCACCTGCTACAATTATGGAGTCACTGCTTGACAAAAGGAAGAAAAACATCCCAAACACAAAAACCTTTCCATCTTGTAAAGTTCTTGTCAGGAGGCACCTGGCTTATATTTATGATCCTCAAGGAAATATGGATGGCTAAGTCCACCTTGTAGTTCCAAACAATATTACTCCAATCCAAAAAAAAGCAGAAAGGGTCAAAATGGGGAGAAATTAAGACAATTAATTCCTGCCTCAAAGGTAAGCAAGCGTGGTGTGAGTGCATCATCTGTATATGCAATAAGTGACTGAGCAAAAAGGATTGCATTCATCCAGGTGCCTCTTGACAGTGGTGGTGAACAGGCTAAAAGGGAATTTAAAAAGAGTACAGTTTTTGATTTGTCTCACTCCTTTTGCCTGTAGATCAGGCCAAACATCAAGCATGTTGGGAGGGGCACAATTTAAAGCAACACTGCTTGACCAGAAAGCACTTTTCAGCAATATACAATGCAAAATAACAGACAGCAACTCATGCCAAACCAGAGATGGCAAGCAGCTTCCTGCAGCTTCCAACATTAACAGGGGCTTGCCCTTACCTGCTCACAGGTCTGCACAGAAGCCCCTCTGGGCAGAAAATGCACAACGCTGCAGGAAGGGAACCAATTCCACAAAGCTCCAGAACTGTCAGTTTATGCATGTAAATTGGTTTTCTATGGTCTCCCTTAAATCCAAATCCACACCTTATGTATACACTGCTCAGCGCCACTGACACCCGCTGCATTTCCCTCACACCATGGTGGAACACAGGGCATGGCCACCTTCAGAGCTTGTCAAGTTTCTGAAGTTTCCAAGGGGGAAATTGAAGAGCATCTCCCAAAAGGCTGAGCTATGGATTTAGAGGCCTCAGAGCCCCACAAGTGACCTCTTCCATCTGAGCAGTACAGGACAGGTGTTGCTAGCACCAGAGCAAACCCACCCTGACAAGGGACACTTGTGGAGGCCTGCACTTCACAGGTCAAAGCACTTCTCATTGCTTAGTGTTGCAGAAAACTGAGCCCCTCTCATCTTTAGCTGCTTCCATAATCAGTCTAATCCCTTTAACCCCAGCAACCTTCATCACAAAGAAAAAGTTATATATGAACCCAAACAGAAAAAAAAAATCGTATTTACAACATTTGTACAATATACACATCTGATTTTCTATGGGACACACTGCACCAGAGGAAAGAGGGCCATGGCTCTGAAACAAGTCTACATATCAAGTGCTGTAACTACTAATGGAGACTCATGGAAACCAGTCTTTAGTGTTCTGCTAGAGCACAGGGGCTTCTCTTACGGCTCCTGCAAAGGATGACAGGCTACTCTTTCCTTCTGGAGCTATGATGCTGCACCTATAATCAGCCCAGATTTTAACTTGGTTTCATTTTAAATACAGATATTTACAGTTTGGGTGAACTGCAGATGCATATCAACTCCTCCAATTAAAAAAAAAAATTGAAGAAAAAAAAAGTAGTATTACCAATACATTTCACCTCCCAGCCCTGGGCTTGAGTACTTGGGAAGGAGGAGAAGGGGAAGAGAGGGGAACTTTGACCTGAAACCAAAACCAGCTGTTGATTTCTTGGGCTGTGTCGGAAAAGGTGATATTCTGAATGGTCTCATAGCATAAGGCACTTTGCACGAATAAGTAACAAGCTCTTTAGCTTAAAAAACAGATGAGTAACCAGGGAGAAGTTGAAATGCACTCAGTCGATGGTTGAAGAATTTGAAATAGCAGACAAGCTTGTGTTCATCAAGGTTCTTCTCTTTTCAGGGTTTCTCTTCTTCCCTTGCTGCCCCTCCCACCCAAAGAAAACAAAATTTAAAACCAGCAGTTAGTGCAACTAATGTTCGATCAGCACACAGTGCAAACAAGTGGAAAAACAAAGACATTCCTCCTTTTATCTTCTTTCTTCCTTGCTGCCAAATGTAAAAAGAAAAAAAGGCCAAGCTCTTTAGTCTTCATAGTTCTGAAGTGAAAAGACGAAGAAAAACCCACAAAGAGAAGGGTATCCCCAAAGAAACGATGTGTCACAGATCTGGATCATAGGGCTTCACCTTCTGGCATGTGTAATCAAAGCCTAGAAAAACCAAACCAAAACAAACAACCACAACACCCATAGTTAAAGTCAGTTCTATGCAAAACCAGAACACAACTGATGAGTCACACTGACTGTGCAACAACTGTGGAAAACCCAAAAGGCATATCGAACAGCTCGACCTCAGCCTCACAGAAAGAGGCTGCTGCCCTATCGCACCTATGGAGCACCACTACCTCCTGGCTTCTTTTCCTTTAGAAGGGGTAAACTGCTCTCCAGCAAAGTCACAGCATTCCCCTTAAAGAAGAGACCCAAGAGCCTGTTTCAAGTTCACTGGAATGGGCTGCCCGGGGACATGGTGGATTCATCATACCTGGAGGTTTTTATAAGATGAGACTGATGTGGCACTTAGTGCCACGGCCCAGTAACCACAGTAGGGCTGGACTCAATCTTGGAGGTCTTTTCCAACCCAGTTGATTCTATGATTCTGTGATCACCTGTTTGTGTTTTTTATTTACTTATAAACATAGAGGAGGCTCAGCCAGCAAAGCAGAGGCTTGCAAATCAGCTTGGTGTGACTGGCTAGGGCTTTGCTGGGATGATTTCAAAGAAGAGACTGTAGGTTCATTCTAAACAGTAACAGCAGTCTGTTTCTATGGCCAAATTTGGGCTTTTCTGAGTCACCCAAAAAGAATTTCTGCAGCTTTCCTGGGATTCTCTAATATATTTTCTCTGAAAAAAGTATGCAAAAGAATGATTTCCAGCCCAAACTGTATGATGACAGATCTTGCACAACACAGCCTCTTAACTAAGACCAGATCAAACATCACCCTGCAGCTATTTTGCTTGACTGCAATCCAGGGCAAGTCATCTTCCTAAAACAGGCCTCAACTCGGCAGCTGTTCCTCAGACAATGATCAGAAAGGGAGCACTCAGAGGAGTCTCCCACAGTGAAACCTCATTTCCTTTTAACACTGTGTAGACGACCTCGAGTGGCAGCAGAGATGAATTACAGCTTCACTACCTCCTGCCTTCATCTGCCACAGTTCTACAAATCAAAGGATGTAAAAGAGGTAGCACCTTTTGCTTGCACCTGTTCCTTCTGCCTGGTGAGATGTTTAGCTGCTCTGTTCTCACAGCTATCCATTTTCTATCCTCACCTTTTTGAGGACTATTTTCCTCTCTGCCCTTCACCTTCATTTTAGCTAAGCAAATGAGCTGCTTATTTGCCCATCATAAGTTAAGCCTCTCCCAACACCATTCCCAGTTCCCTCTTTCCCCCATTTTTGGTCTCCTTAGCATATGATCAGCATTTCAATTAAAACAACTGAAAAATACTCACCCTCCCCTCCCAGCTTCAGAATGTCCAAGGAATTCCTTGCACTAAGAGTCTATTTCAATTTCAAACTTCTTCTCACATTCAGAGCCTTTTCAGTACATCAGTTGCCCCTCTCCCCCTGCAGTAACACTGACACATCGAGTCTCCTTTCATCCAACACAACTGTCACTGTTCAGGAAGGCACTTACATATACGTACATGTTTACTGTTTCTCATCTTCTACAGGTTCACTGTGGTATTCTGCCACATACAGGCTCTTGTCAATGTTGCTTGGTATGGGTTTAATTTCAGTTCCCAACTGCTCCTCAATACTTTTCAGGTTGAATCGATCATCATAGGTGATCAAGTTGATGGCCAGGCCCAGATGACCAAAGCGACCTTGACAAATAAAAGCAAACAAACCACACACCTGAACTGAACTGAGTAACAGAGGGCTGACCGTGAAGTCAACGTTGCTCTCTGGTGATAAAAACAAATCCGGACCCTGCCACAGGTCTCCAGACCTTTCACATCAGATTTCAGTCAAGACTTCCATACTGCCGTAGCAACAAGAAAACTCAGGAGGTTCAAAATGCTCACGTTAATTACCAGTAAAAAGTCTTCCACTACTACATTATGCACACCCCAGCCCTTTTTCAATTACAGAGTTCTTGAACAAGCCTGAACTACAAAGTTAAAGTACACTGAGTTTCCTTTGTTTACTGCCTTTCTTAAGTATGTATTTTGCTGATGTGCAGCCAACAGAAACATATCTTGGAACACATGCAGAAGCAAGCTATGTCTGAGACACACTGAAGTTAGGTTTTCGGTATAGAATTTCCCCAGACTGCAAACAGGGCCAATAGCAAGACTCCTGAGATTAAAGCAAGATATGCTTTTTTTTCATTAAGCTGTACAGGTCAGTTTCAAGAGAACAGTTCTTTATTCAGATATTCGTGAGGATAACTATCTGAGATGATGGCCAAAAATAAATTTGCCAGAAAAATCAAAGCTACCTAAGGTAATTCTCAATTACAGTAATAAAAACCAAAAGCCAATTCAAGGCGAAGTTGCACCTATATCATGTTTTTCCTCTCACCTGATCTGCCAATACGATGGAGATAAGTCTCTGCCAGCTTTGGGAAATCAAAGTTTATCACCACATTCACAGCCTGGATATCAATACCTCGGGTAAACAGATCTGAAAGACAATCCAGGTCACGAAGAAAGTTAATTTCAATCAGATCAAACGCTGACAGTATTTAGATTAACAGTGATTAACATTGCCTTGCACTAGTTTCCAGATAAAAACTTCCCTTGTATCAAAGAGAGTTTAACATACAATCCTGTGACGACTTCTTCTTGCTATGCATCCATTATAAACATGAATAATGTAAGAAGAATGACCAAAACCACATGACTGACACATCTAAACAGAAAAAATAATTAGCACAATGCTGTTTTTTCCACATTAGACTATTTCTGAGCAGGTCTTCTTCAACAAGCACCTCCTCACACAGGGCTGTGCATTGCCAATGCCACAGCAGACTTGGGACCTTAGCTACATCCCACTATATCCACTATTTTTATTCCGCTTCCAGTGATTTTTGTTAGGATGCCCAGACACACACAGTGGTAGCAGACAGTGTCAGGTACTACCCAATCAGGCTCTACAGTGGAGAACTTGGATCACAGGCATGCCAACTAAAACTGCAAAAGTATTTAGAAAAGATAAGCTGCAAACATTTAAAGAATCAGCAAAACTTCACCTGATCCTAGTGACAGTTCAACTGATATTTTGTAGAGTTTAGAGCCCAACAACTCAGAAAGTTCTCAAACGTGAAAATAAACACAAGGACACAAATTCATGCAGAAAATACCATCGCAGTAAAATGATCTGCTGGCAAGCTGCAGCTTTACAGTTTGCCACCAAAGACAAAACTCCATGTGCCTAAAGGAGTGCTGCACCCTGCTACATGCAGGCTTAAAGACATCTCACCAAAATCTCGTTCTGGTTTATTACAAACAGTGATCCACTACACCTCGGCTAATGGCTAATCCACTTTCTATCACATCCTTTAGAAACAAGAAAACGTTTAGGAACTCTTACCAGTGCAAACAAGATTGCGGCATAAGCCATTTCGGAAATCGTGGAACACACGATTGCGGTGCTCCTGGAAATACACACATATAAACAGAGAGAAAGAGCAAACAACCCCCAAACATACCAACCACTTGCTACTTTCAGGTACATTCAAGAAACAAACACCATGTCAGTTTCTCCCTCTCCTCATTAGAGAGCAGCTGAGTGGAAACAAGCTGCCAGGACTCCTTACCATACATTCTAAAGAACTCGCTCAAGGGGGCCTTGATGCCAAAGAACTGACTGCATTTTAAAGCCTCCTACGGTTACATCAAAATCATCTCCGAAAAGGAGTATCTAAGGTTACAATTACATGAAACGTGCATCAAAAAAGTTAAACTGATCTTTTGACTGTTGTCTT
>NW_008667972.1:9287-18509 GCF_000695815.1 Acanthisitta chloris
CTCCAAATTTGTTTTATTCATTCCCTTAAAAACTAAAGTCAGCAGTAACTTCCTTTTCCAGTATGAAGCATTTTTCACTACCAACTTAGAATTAGGGGTGGGATGACTCACTTTTCTGTGAAGTCTCCTCTCATAAACACATCGCTTTGGCCCACACAAAGATCAAATAACATCAATGCTAACAAGTGAAATTTAGAGAAGGAATGAACAAGCTTATTCATTCCCTTAAAAACTAAAGTCAGCAGTAACTTCCTTTTCCAGTATGAAGCATTTTTCACTACCAACTTAGAATTAGGGGTGGGATGACTCACTTTTCTGTGAAGTCTCCTCTCATAAACACATCGCTTTGGCCCACACAAAGATCAAATAACATCAATGCTAACAAGTGAAATTTAGAGAAGGAATGAACAAGCCAAAGCCTTCAGCAAAAATATCACTGCATTTTGCCAGTAAGGTAATCATCTACTGACTGATCAATAGCATACAAAAATGAGACTCTGAGGAACCCACCTGCATATCTCTGTTCTCAATACCAACACCACTTCTATTTCTGCTTAATTAGTTACTGGTCTCCATTTGACCCAGCAAACACTGGCATGACCTGTCAGCTGCATGAGCAGCAAGCTAGACTGCCCCAAAAGCTTTCATCTGAATTTAATCTAGCTTCTGTATAAAACAGAAAAAACAAGTTTCAAAGTACTCCGGTATCACATGCATCACTTCAGCCTTCTGACACTTTTCAATACACTGTGAAGTTCGAGGATACGTGAGCTACCGCACAAATAACAAAAACCTCTGCACCAAAAAAGCTGCACTGGCATTTTTCATCATCTCTACCAAGGCCACAAGTGCCTGGTCACCATACACCAGCCACAGCTTTCACCAAGAGGTCTGAGCAGAGCCACCTCCTCTGACTTCTCAGATGCCCCTGCAGCCACAGTGCAAGATTACTGTTTGCAAAGCCACACAGGGCACTCAATCGGGTTTTTTGTCACTTGTTTTAAATTAGGCCCACTTTTACCTGTGTCACTTCTACCATGTGGTCTTCCCTGGCTCCCCACGCTGCCAAAGCAAGGCACCAGCATGTGTTTACAGTGGCCTAACTAACCTGATCTGGAGTACTCTGAAGTACCAGCTGGCCAGCTACACTGAATAGTCTGGAAAGAGGGTTGGGATGGGGGAAGGGAGGGACTAGCAGTGGGTCTCTAAAAACAAATGTAAAGCAAAGCAATACATGTTTCAGTTTACAAAGAACATGCAAATTTAAAGCAAGCATGAGACTAAATTCAGCTATGCAGTAAAGCTTAGGGTGGTGTGGAATAAAGCACTGTAGACTTTGTACTCACCTGCCTCATTTTAGCATGGATATAGAAGCAGGAATAGCCCAGCTGGGAGATCTTTTTGGCTAGCAATTCAACCCGTTGAGAGGAGTTGCAGAAAATGATTGACTGGTTAATCTGGAGCTGAACACATAAGCAGTGTGCTCAGTAAATGCAGCATTTTACCAACAAATAATCTCAGACATGTCTAAATCCCTTCCAGAAAGAAAGCACAGCAGGTATGCTGCTGGTAATTTACACAGGATGTATATTTGTACAAGAGGGGAAAAAAATTACGAAAGTTCTGTAAGACAAAGGTGCAGGACAAGCATCATGCATTTTTAACTTTAGCTAAACAGCACATTTTGACAAAGAAAAAGCATTGTTAAGATGTCTTTGAAACACTGAGTCTTACTCTCAGCTCTGAAATGAATAAAGCTTCTGTATGTTCCTTTCTCAGCCCTACTCCTTACCCTGGAGAAGAGCGTATTGAGGCAGTGCACTTTCTGACGCTCAGTGACATAGGCATAGTACTGGGTAACACCCTTCAAAGTCAGCTCCTCCATCAGATTAATCTCATAGGGTTTCTGCAAATGGGAATTCTGAAAAATAAAGATAAGGATAAAGCAGGCAGATCTACATGCAAAACAATGTATGTACTTCCCACTCTCCAGTACATTTAACTTCCTCCATGGCAAGGATTCACTACCTAGCCACTCACTCTTTGTGCTATACCCAGAAGAGGGTAAAATTTCACACAGGATTACTTATAAATCTGAGGTGTCTGAGCAGGCCTAACAGGAGCACCCTCTGGAAGCAAATCCATGCAGATGACACATAACTGATGAACAAAGTGAAAACCAGCACTTTATGGGCAAGAACTATTCCTACCTAGCTTCTGATTAATGCTCCTGTGGGTCAAGAACTGTTTTCAAACACCTGCCCTAGACAGAGGCTAACTGAGATTAAATCTGTGAAGTTTAGATGCATTACCATCTATGCAACATTCATTCATGTCTTTCACACCACCATCACAGGTACAGAGGGTATGTCTGCACTCACCATGAACTTCTGTACGCTCAAAGGGAAAGTGGCTGAGTAGAGCAAAATCTGTCTGTTTTTAGGTAGCGTGAGAATAATGTCTTCCATTATTTGAACAAAATCTTGAGACAGCAACTTATCTGCCTGTAACAGCAGAAGTAACAAAAAGTTAAAATAATCACACAAGATTTCAGTCTTCTGGTAGTACCACATTTAGGGGAAGGAAAAAATCAGTTATCAGGGTTCCTATCAAAAGTCATCCAAGAACTTTAACACAACTATGTTCTCTCTCACTCAAAAGCCTATACACTGCTGGATGGTGATACATTGATTTTATATACAATTACGTGGAAAACACAGTTCACTCATTTTAAACAGAAACCAAATGAAATGCATTCCTTTGTTTCAGAATAGACTGTTACACTATTCCTCAGCATCATCAAAGAAGACAGAAAAGGCAAGTCTTCCTAGACTGTTTTCTTAAAAGATTCTCATGCAGAAAAACACTCCTGTCAAAAAGCTTCTCAAAAATACTGAGAAATGGATGAGCTATAACCTTACAGTTTCCCTAAGCGAAGTTTGATTTGTGGCTGTGCACGATCAGGAGACTTGCTGAGACATATCATTGCTTTAACTCGGTGTTAAAATCCCAGAATATTTAACATGAGCAACTTGCCTCATCCAATACTATCATCTGGACATGCTCAACTTTTGCTACTCCTTTCTTGATGAGATCGAGAATTCTCCCAGGGGTAGCTATCACCACATGCACTGTAAGGTTAGAAGAGTAAAGAAAAAAAAACACAAATGGTTAAGGCGACTGAAACATCTTTTCTGGCACTCACAGCCACATTTCATATGAACAGTCTAAAAGAATAATGATAGCATACCAACAGCAAACAAGATCTATTGTAGCCTGTTCTGTAACAGGTAAACAGTAACAACAAGCAGAAATTCCACTACCACACTGAAAAAGCCACAAACAAACAGCAACTGTAGTGTAGCAAGCGCTCCAACCTGTATCATCAAGCCTCATTATGTCATCTCTCAAATTGGTTCCTCCCGTTGTTGCCATCACTTTGGCACCTCCCATGTGTTTGCTGACTTGGATACAGATTTGACTGACCTGCAGGGCTAGTTCACGGGTGGGAACAATCACCATTGCTGAAAGTTAAAAACATCAGTTTGAGTTACTAGTAACATTCTATGTTAACAACTCATCCTTAGAGGAAACTTTACAAAAGCTTCTGGATATCCTAAGCAAGACCTAGGAACTTCTCAGGACCAGGCAAATTCAATACAAGGGTTCTCCATCCCTCAGGGCTGCCTTCGTGCGAGTCCCTCAGCCAGCACACTTGCTTATTACTCGGAATCCACCAGGGCATGACAGCAAAGTCCGGAAGACATTTTCCATTTAAAGCTTTTGAAAGCAACTATGTAACTTTTCAAATTCCACCTCCCTCCAACCATTCCCCACTATCTCTGGAAGAACAAGCAGATAATCTACATTGCCCAGTTTCATTAACCAGTTTTAGATTCAAGTCTGTTGCTATGTAGCAACTGACACCTTTACTCGTGGCAGCTAAGTGAAATCCACTCCAACTGACCTTGTATATTGTCCTTCTTTAAGTCTAGCCGTTCAAGTAAAGGAATGAGGTAGGCTCCACTCTTGCCTGTTCCATTTTTTGCTCTAGCCAAGATATCCCTACCAGATAAAGCAATGGGGATGCTCTCCTCCTGAAATGCAAGGACAGACAGTGCATGAGCAATCAATCATAAGCCATGCTCACTGAAGAGGCTGGCCAAAGTTAACTCTCCCCACTAACAGTATTAAATAAAATCCGATTGTTTCATGAAAATTATTATTCTTCTGCAACCGCATCACCACGGACTCAAAAGTTAAACCTATCAGTAAAGAGTTCCCCAACATATCCTACTTAGAACTCCTAACCTTGCCTGATCGTAACAGAATCAGGGATCAGGTACCACGGGTATGGTAAGCCCATACTGACACATTTGGCAAAAAGTGAAAAATTGGGACCAAAAAGGTGAAGAGACAATGACAGACAATTCTTCCTACAGAAGATTCCCACTTATATCTTAACATCAGAACCACTTCAGCTCATGTGATTCAAACCTGCATATTCCTGTGATACACTTCTCATAAAACCGGCAGGCTTTCCTTTTGAAACTTCAGCCAACCAAACACAGGCCCCATGTATTTTTCACTTTACTGCCTTTTACAGCAACATCTGAAGACATTTCAGCCTTTTGGAATGGTGGCATTGTGAGAACCTGTTGTAAAGCATAAAGCCATAGCTTTCTCATGCCATAAGGAAATAAGGTGGCAGAGCTATGCCAATGATAACCCTGCAAAGACAGTTTAAATGGAGTTCAACCTATCCCCTGCCATGAAGTCTACATATCAACATTTCTTAATAGAACAAACTTTAAAAGAAAGATGGAGGCACAGAAAAGCAAACTTGCCAATATATTGATCTCTCTCCTATAATCTCCATTATGCTTGTTTCAGATGCTTACAATAGAAAATCCAAGACTCTGATAAAGCCATAGTTATCCTTGCAACAACTAAAGGTATGCAGCCTACAGTAACTCAGTTTTCTGGAAAATTTATAGAACAGCCCTGTTCTCACTGGGACTACCTACATGAAGGATGTTACTGAACAGAGGATTAACACAGCAACACCTCCAGCCCGAAAAGGAATATCCAAGTTAACTTCTTCAAAGTGTTAGTCAGTCCTATCGCTAAGTCACCCACTGCACGTGTTCTACCAATCACAGCCCCAGTTTTCCCAAATCATGACATAAGTACCCAATGTTTAAGCACAAGAATTTCAATACATTTCTAAAAGTTAAATGCTGCTTATAAATAGTATGCTTGCAAACAACCTGAATAGGAGATGGTTTTTCCCAGCCCATTTCAAAAATTCCCATCAGCAACTCCCGTTTCAAACAGTAATCTTCAAATTCGTTTCCTTTTGTGGAGGTCACGTCCTGAATAGTCAAGAAAAGCACATCCATGGTTAGGTCATACAACCTGCAGCTGTAAGTTGGCCTGAGACTGCCTATGCAAAAAGACCACCAATTGCTATACACGACTTCCCACTGATCCATGCAACACCCTACAGTGGTTTTGTCAGTCAAACACAGCTCTGAGTGTACAATGACACCTTCCCATCTGCTTCACACAACACACAGATGACCCATGGGACCCACACAGATGTGCCATGCTGTAACACTAAAAAAAGTAAGAAATCCACAGTGAACTCTACTTTTGAGCTTTTCAAGAGAAACATCTCTCCCAAGCAGTTGGAGAACAAATTAATTCTTCATTTAAAACGGCAGGACCTGAACTCATTTTGACCCTTTGCTCAGGACAAATATTTTGACACTGCAGCTTCTCCCACCTCTCTTATTTAATGATTATTCCTACAATTCACCCATCCTTACCGAAGTTTTGATTCTCAAATCCTTAGGAGGGAGTTTTAAAGTCTTCTTCCAGTCGTCACCAGGTCTACAGCAAAAAAACCAAACATTTCAAGTAAGTCTGGATTAGTATTTTTATTTTGCATTTTATGTTCTTAGATAGCGATGAACAGCTAATATTTTCACCCTCTCAAAGCTAAAGCGCCTACACATATGAGCTCAAATCTTCTCTGAGCTAAGCAGGATGTATCAGGCAGGAAACTGTAAACAGAGAAAATCAGCGGTGTGCCAAACACATTTGTGAAATCTTTATCCAGTCATAATTCAAGTCCCATTTTTAGGGCACTGATCAATCTGGTAGAGCAGATTTAAAACTGAGCACTGACTCAATCACATAACAGAAACTTTCTATAATAAATCCACATGAGAATATTTCATTACTTAAAAGAGAAAAAAATTCTCTTGCCCAGGAAACATCCATTCTTAATCCCCAAGTAATGTGAGAAGGTAAAAAACACTTCTGGTGAAAAAAATCAAGTAAGCAAACACTTCATTTGTTGATTAAATGTCTTTTACTCTCAGTGAGACTTAGACACCCATCCTCTCTTGAAAGCCACCATACACAGGAGAGCAAGTCCTTCTCTTCCCTAATCCCAGGAAGCTATGAGTTAATTTTGATGAGTTTAACTCACCAGTTTTGCTAGAGTAACCTATGTAATAAAAAAGAAAAAAAAAAAAAAAAAAAGGGGAGGGGGCAAGTCAAGCAGAGTTTAAGAGCTAGAATGCCCAGTTAGGTGCTGAGGACAGGTGGCACTTCCTTCGTAGACAATTAGCAAAATAAAAGGGAATTGCAGTTCAGGGGGATGAGGAGCTCTGGGGGAAAGAGAAAAGGAACACATTACCATATCATCCAAGTCTTTTTACATATTTCAGAATGTCCAACCAGCACACTCACATTTTATTAGCACACTCCCAAAACCAGCTGGATGGGAGTAGGGTATCACAGTGGTACTGTAGGATCTCAGCTCAGGCTTTGATGAGTTAGAGCCAGAGCACTACACTGAGGCGAGCAGGCACTACTATTGCAGATCAGTGACAAGAGTGAACTGACTTTAAAGCATTTCTCATGGTGATAAAGAACTGCAGCAAACTGAAAAGCACACACACCTGGACTGAGACCAGGTAGCAGTTCCTTCTCTGTCTTAAACTCCCGTTCAGTTCCTTCCCACCTCCCAGCTTCCCTCTCACACCACTCGCGACAAGCAAAGAACACAGGATTCGGGTGCTCAGGGGCTACCCCGGCACACTGCTCTCACTCAGGAGAGCACAGCACCAGATTCAATGTTACAGCACAGCCACCACCGTCAGGGGAAGCTCTCACATACAAAAACAGCCTCTGCTCACAGCACCCAGCACACTCCGAACGGTCAACATCACAGAACAGAAGACAACTTTTCCAAAGAGCAGCCCAAAAACACTTCTCCAGGAGTGACTTTCAAACACTCCTTCTGTGGCAGCCGATACAAACACTTACTTAATAGCGGTGGTCATGCTCTGTGCTTGCTGTTGAGTGCCATTATTGATTGTGTTGGCATTTTTCAGCTGGTTCATCTGTTGCTGAGTTTGTGTGCCTCCACCTCCTGGGCCCCCGCTGGGTTTTACGGGGCCTCTCAACTGCCCATTCTGACTGGATAGACCCATTATAACAGGGTTCTCTGTTCTGGCCGTGCTCATGCTTTTATCTTTAAAGATGTCTTTTTAGACTTCAAAACTTTGAAAGTCAGTACAGAAACTGTAATAACAGTTTATTAGACTCTCCAAAATGAAGAGATAAATAAGTCTTGCTCAATATATGAGTCCTTTATTGCAATGCAGGCAAGCACCTGTAAGTCACTCAAAAGTAAAGTAGTAACTTGCTCTGATGCACTGTGGATCAACTTTTTTTTAAAAAAAAGCCCTCTAACAAAGTTGAGTTAAATCAGAATTCACTTGCTTCGATCTGAAAGAGAAGCAGACAGAAACAATTAGTGTGTGGGTCTTTGTCTATGTAAATCACATCAGTTTACCTTTGTATTTTAAGAATCACTTCTTCCCAGGCAGCATGTAACAACAGGACTAGATTTCCGTGTCCCTGGGGATAATCATCAAGACATATATCAAGCTTCATTCCCCTTTCTGTACAGCTGTGCCCACATCTTCAGTCACCAAGAAAAACCTCCTGCACAACTGTACTTCCAGCAAGTAACTGTGTCAGAGATACTACTTGCCCCTCCCTTAACGTCACCACGAACTGTACCAGCTGCTCTGACAGCAGGAGACCTTCCCCCACTTCTGGGATGCAGCAAAGCAGCCCTAAAACGCTAAGCAATAATGTTATGCACAAGTCTGTGACAAGAAGCCAGATCACAGCACCAAGGGGACATTCCAGTTAGAACTGATAAAACCCTTAAGTTACTCTGATTGCCTTTTTCACTTTGAACGCGAAACAGAAGTGATGTAAACCCAAAACAACAGCTTACCCTCCTCCAACCCACAACATTAACTCAACCAGCTTACTCAGAGTTTTGAGCTGGGTATTAATCAAAGGCCATTGGGAACAGCGACACCAACATCACCATGCTGAGCTGGCAGCAGCTCCTCTTTTGAGCAGCAATGAGGAACACAGTTACACTAGGCAAAGAGCTTCCTGCTTATGTGCTCCATATGACATTAGCTTCCAGCTGTCAGCAACACCTCACCTTGTGCTCAAAAAGATAACATTTGGTACACATGACTCGATATTGACTCGGTACGGAACAGAAAGGTTGGCCAAACTGTGAACACAGAGACACTATAAAGTCTGCCCCTTACACAAAACAAGCACGGGCTGTGGCTAAAAGACTCGTTAGGATGGCGTCAGGGAGCCAAAGGGAGCCAAAGGGAGCCAAAGCAACCCGGGTGCATAATCTTTTTGATCAAAAACTAGGCTTGCCTGTGCCCTCTCTCACCACAAGGCACCTGCGCCTTGGGAAAAGGCCACAGAGAAGCCAGTAGAGCACTGCTGCCCTAGCTAGGTGCTCACAGCGAAATGCATGCTTCCCCAAGGCATTTCACGAGGACGGAAAAAGGGTTCAGGCTCTTCCCAGCGGCCTCCAAGAGTGTCAACACACAGCACAGCCGTGAATCTGCAGAACTCAGATTTGTCTAGTAATTATATTTCAAGGCATCTTCAGCAAGAGGTTTCTCCTGGCCTCAACTTCGTGGAAAAACAGACGAGTCACAAGAGTAACCTGAGCCACCAGCGCGGCCTGGAAAGCAACGCCGAGGTGTTCTTCAATGCCGTGGGAAACGAAACCTCCCAGCCCTTGTGCCCTGCCGCTCGTTACTGCCCTTCTCAGGGACAGAGGTGCGGGACCGCGCGGCCTGCCGAGCCCGG
>NW_008667973.1:0-15329 GCF_000695815.1 Acanthisitta chloris
CGAGACAGGTTGATAGGAAGAGCCCTTTACATAGACTGGGCAGGCAGTAAAACCTTCTGAGTGGGGCTACAGCTAAAAACGTTCTGAGGGTTGTGCTATCTCAGAATCATTTCTGCAATCACAAAATAATCACTTTAAACTGTAAGGTAAAACTTTAACTTGGACCTGTCCCAACATCATTCATGGGAAACTCATAGTTACACATCCTGAATTTGTATTTTTTCATAATGTGGAATTTTTTTTCCCCCTAGCATTTGTATTTTCTTGGTTGGCTTTAATTAACTTCTTTCTATGCTCATAAACTTGGAGAGGATTTGCTCTAAGCTGTTACATCTCTAGCTTATATTAAGATATTTTAAGCTTTAAACCTCTAGTACATTTAATGGATTTAAACAATTTAAGAAGGCAGGAAAAAGTGCTGGCAAAATTCACCCAAGCTGAACATTTTTGCATGAACTTTCTACTTGACACAACTTAAATGTTACTTGAAGATGGACTAAAAGCTCCTGAATAGGCCCAATCACAACAAAAAAAAGTGCTTTATTTCCCATGAAATAAAATGTGGCGAACTGGGAAAGGAAAAGATGGGGAGCACAGGGGGATGGAACAAAAAGATCTAATGCTAAGGGAAGCATAAAAAGACTGCAGTAAACAGGCACCAAAAAGGCTGCTTCAGGGAAGCAGCTCTTTGAGTCCAATAAATTAAGAGGTTGGGCTTTCAAAATATGCTGGGGAAAATGGAATATTATACAGAAAGCAAATCTCTAATGAAAGGTAATAGTTATGGGTGGATGTTTGAAAAGCAGCACAGTGATTTACAAAAAGACATGTTGCCTGTGGTACATGCTGGACCTTACTTTAAAAATGCCTCTCTGTTGGTATTATTCATATTTCAATATATTTGTTTTATCTACAGTGACAGAGCAGTTCCCTTCCATTTGCTGTCTAATACACAGAGCATTAATAGTGTTCCCATAAGCATTACCTCCTCCTCATGAAATACCTTCCAGAGTACAATAGCAATTCCTGCAGATAACCTTCCCTTTTAATCTGTTCTTTCAGTGGGACAGAAAATATGGCCCCTACTGTTCCTCCTTTCTGCTCATCTCCTTATTGTTACCCACAAAGAGATCTTCAGCTAGATGAAGAAACCTGAATGGTGTTGGTACCAGTGGAATCAATAGCATGACAGACACAAGACTTTCCTACCCCACATGGGACAGAAAACAGATCTGTGTCTTGAAGATCAACTAAATACAGATTTTAGAGTCACTCTCACCCTTCAAGAAACTGTTCAAGCTCCATCCCTCCTTTTCATAGTATATTAGTTTCATGGTATGTTAAAGGGTCAGAATGGACTTTAGAGATCATCTAGCCCCAACCCCCTCCCACCAGAACAGGTTGCTCAAGGCTTTAGCCAACCTGGCTTTGAACACTGCCAGGGTTGGGGCAGCCACAGCCTCCCCGGGCAACCTGTGCCAGTGTCTCACCACCCTCACAGGGCAAACTTCTGCCTAAGATCTAATCTACATTTCCTCTCAATTTATCCCCATTCCTCCTTTGTCCTGTCGCTGCAGCTCCTAACCAAGAGTCCCTCTGCAGCTTCCCTGGAGTCCCTTCAGATATTGGAAGGCTGCTATAAGGTCTCCACACAACTTCTCTTCTCCAGGTGAGATGAATGCACACTTACATACATATGAACATATCGTAGGGAAGGTGCTCCAGGTACTCTGATCAACTTCGTGGCCTCCTCTGGACTTGCTCCAACCGCCTTCAGAACACTGTTCTGATGGGAGGTGTCCCTGCCCAGGCTCATTCCAACCCCTTAACATTCTATGATTCTGTGAAATACTTCAGTGGTCCAAATATCACTTCCTAGGCTGAGATTTCTTACATTAACACAGCATAGAGAGGGCACAGACTCAAGCTCTGCCAGGGGAGGTTTAGGTTGGATATTAGGAAGAGAATTTTTATGTAGAGCGTTATCAGGCATTGGAATGGGCTGCCTGGAGAGGTGGTGGATTCACCATCCCTGGAGGTTTTCAAGATGAGACTGGATGTGGCACTTAGTGCCATGGGCTTGTAACGATGGTAGGGTCGGACTCAATGATCTTTGAGGTCTCTTCCAACCTGGTTGATTTTATGATTCTATGATTCAGTGAGTGGGATGAAATCTCTCTGCGTATATAATGCAGAATTGAAATGGATTGGTAGAGGACACACACAGTAATCCATTTGTAAATTCTGTAAGTCTGTATCTGTTGTTCGTAGACATGTTGGGATTCCAACTCTAAGAAAAGTCAAAATCACGTGCTGTTAGTCTGATACTCTCAGACATCAGCTGGAATCTAAGTAGTGCTGCCCTGCTGTTTTCTGCTGATGCTGTTACAGCTCCTATCTGCCAGCAGTACCACACAGAGTCAGTAAGAAGCAGAAAATCACTGCTTAGAAACCACTGCAGCCTTCAAGACATACATTTGCAGTTCCTCAGTTAGGAAGCAGCTGCTCCAGACTCTGCTATTGAAGAGAGCAAAGTGAGTGCTCACAACTGAGGAGCCCATAGCTCACACAGGGACTGCTGCTGAAAGGACCAGCTTTAACTTTCACTCACATCTCTGACTGGCTCTTTACTGCGTAGAGTAGAAGGGAACATAATGAACAGCCACTTCTATGCTTTGCCAGCCCTAATTTTGTTTCCCACAGTGACTTCAAACTACTGCCAGCACTCCCCTCGTTCCTTTTGAAAAGAGGTAGAGAGGATGTCATTCTGCTCCTGTTTCAAGCAGGTTTTTTGAATGGGTCCTGAAAGCTTGCTGGTGTGAAAGCAATATAATTCACCCTCTGGATATACAGTTAGGGCTTTCAATCAGAAGGATTTGAAAGCTGTAATGTTGTTTCTGTATTCTCATTGTAAGATCTCATTTAGCAGACCTATAAAATTTTGCTCTGAGAGACCTCTGGGCTGACTCAGCAAGCAAAGGAAAACTTTGTCACTGGCTTTCTGTGTTGCTAGATAAAGTTTCTAAATCTGGAAATATAAGCAAGTTATAAGCACATATAATTTCCACAGTTCCTGCGTCATGTATCCACACTGAGGATACTGGTAAAAGGACACAACAAGGTGTGATCATCAAGTAAGCTCATATTCCCACGTTCCCATTCACCCACACTCAGTGCACAAGCAGAGTTGGGATGCCAATCCAGCACAAAGCTGCCAGTTCTTGTGATGGAAAACATTCCTTACAGTGAGGGCAGAGAGTCCCAACACCTTCAGCAACACTTAACACTGTTCTGAGATGCCTAGATGCCAATGCATCTTCACTGCTGTGGTGATCTATGACAACATCCCATGCCTGTGTGTATGGAAGATATTCATAAACCACAGCTGTCAGGAGTTGCTTTGTGGACCTATCCAAATTCCAAGTGTTGAACATGTCCTGCTATACCTTCCTCACCTTCCCTTCCAGCACTGCACGTGCTCTGCAGCGCTCAGTCTCAAGGCCTTGGTGATGCGTCTATTTCCCAACACCTTTCTGAGGGCACATTGCTAATACATTCCAGAAACATCTTGCAGCAAGCAGCCCTGTCCTTCAGGGGGGTGCACATGCTGTCACACTACTGACAGGCAAGTCTCACCTGTGGGGACTCCATCAACTGCAGAGACCTGTGGATTTCCAAAGGCTCCTGCTGCCACCACCATGGCACCCAGGGCTGCAAGCACCCCAGGTGCCCTCTAACCACCCCCTCCATCTTCAAACAGCCCTGGAACTCAAGGCATTCACTCCTGCTATTAGCAGCCAGTTGGAAATTGGAAAAGGAACCAGAAAACATACCAGTTTGTTTCATGTTGTCCAGAGGCAAACAGAGGGAAAAGTAATCTTCAACTACTGCGTCTAGAGGACAATTCAAATGGAAACAACATAGCTAACAAAGAAATACATTTTTCTGCAGGTGCCATTGGAAATATTGTGCTGTTGAAGAGGCTGACAACCTATCAAGGCCAGAGTTTTCTGACACCACCTGAGAAGAAAGGGATGTAAGAGAAATAGCAGAGGTCCACAGAAGGGTAACAAAACCCCTGAAGATATTTACAGCCCATCCACATTTCATTTTTAATTTCAATAGCGAGTTAGCAAAGTTGATTAGCCATTCTTAGCTTTCAAACAAAAGCACTAGTGTGACATATGAAATGTAACACAACGTGCAGTCGATAAAACAAAAATCTTCTTTATAGACTGCAAAATTCAGTTGTGAAATTCTATGCCACAAGTTATAAATGAGATATAAACCACAGCAGAACTTTAAAACACTAAGATATTTCCTTATTATGCTATTCTGAATTAAAAGAAAAAACACATGAAGGATGTTATAAAATGAAACAACAAGGCACCTATGCTAAGACTCAGCAAAACTCACATCATTGCATAACTCAAATGTTGTTTATTTAATACATTTGAAACATCTGACACCTGTCTATTGTCACAGAGGGGATCCTTGACTATAGTGACTGATGTTGATGCCAGTTTTTTACTATTCTATGTGAGTCAACAACTCCTGACACTTTTCTTTCTTGGTACAAAGCTGACACAGTCTGGCCCAAAGAGTTTGATATGTCAGAGAAGTGGCAAAACATCAGAAAAAAAGGGAAGAAATTCTCTGCCCCAAAGAAAGATTAATGAGTTGTGCAGTACAGCCAATGCCTTGGAACTAGTCAAAGTCTGTGATGAGAGTGGATTTTCAGTGACATACAAAATAACCTATTTCATTTTGGTAAACCACAGCCATGAAGTGAGTAGATTCACTGAGCAAACATGGAGTAAAATGGCTTATAACCAACACTGCCATGACCCACTGGTAGGGGATAATAATTTCTCATCAGGCTGAACAAAGACACTAGAACAGTGTCAGGGAACTCTTGTGTTTTACCATACATATCACCCCACAGTTAAGCCCCACTAGGTGTTGGCTAACAAGCCCTTAAATTCTTACAAAATACTTCCACAAGAGTGGAAGCTGACAAGCCCTTAATGTTGTACAGCACACTTCAATAAGCTCCTCACTCCCACAACTAACTCCTTAAAGCTGCTGCTCACAGCCACAACACACCAATACCCAAAGCTACTGCTCACAAACCACAACAGACTTCCACAAGCTTGCCACTCCCACAACAAGCTTCAGTACTGGGTAAAGTATGATAGCTGTGCTTTACCCAGGCAAAGCAAGGGGGGAAGACAAAGAGTATCACCAATCCTTAGATTCTGCACAGGTGCCCACAGCAGCCCACTGAGCCTCCTTCCAGGAGTGAGTTGAGGTGAGAGCTGAGCAGGAGTCTCCAGGTGAAGCAGAAGGTGGCTCAGCACATGCTGCCCCACCTGTGCAGGACCCTCTCCTCCCATCACATCTCTCCTGTCACAACAGTCAGAATGTTTGAGGCAAAACAATGTCTGGTCCTCCACAGACACTACTGCACCCAGTAGCACACAGAGCACCTAAGCTATGGCTAGAGAAAAATACTTGTTTTCCACTGAAATGCTGGCTGCTTTCACCTTTATGAGCTTAATTAATAAGTCTGCTGGCACACTCTTTTGGAGGAGCATCTGAAGTACATGTTCTTACAAAAAGAGATTACCAGAAGTCATGTTCAGAAAAGCAGTGAGATTGGTTCTAAAAAACCAAATGTGTATATTATAAAGTGAAACTAATAAAAGTTTTAGCTTTCATTTCATCATCCTTTTGGAATGCACAGAGAAAAGGGAAAAGCCTCAAGCCCTGCTACACATATCTCCCCACAGACTTCCAGCAGATATTGGACTAGAAAGTCCCCTCTGGAAAGCTCAGATGAAAATTCACTGCTATCCAAGCATTTTCTCATTTAAACAAGAAAATTGCAACTATCCATGCAATCTTCATTTGTCAATGTTCTTCTCCTCAGACATCAAATAATCCTAAGATCTTACAGGAGTAAGCAGCAAATAATTAACGTACTTGCTTACTAAACACTTCAACTGTGTTGACTCTCACCCCTTACAGAAAGGGAGATCAGCTACTGCCACATTCCCTGTGCACACTGCCAGCTGTCAAGTGTTAGCTATGGGCTAACACAGCTTTCAAAACTTTATTATCCAGTGCTGCTAATTATCCCTAATGGACCTAAGCAATAAAAAGTTCTTTGATTGTTTTCATTTGGACATTACTTCTCTTGAACAGATTTTAAGCCGTGGGCAATACTGTTCTCTGTTGCTGTATCCTTCTGCTGAGTTCCCACTGGTCCAGTTCTGGTGTTAGCCAAGCAAAGCAAACCCACAAGGATCACTGGCTGGATCATTTCATATTGCAAAACACAATGTGCATGTCCTAACAGGAAGGGTATCCAGTTACCTCTAGGCTGCATCTATCACTGCTACCAAATAATTTTATTCCACTCAGCTCAGATTTTGGAGATAATTTATAGAGAGCTGTTCACTGAGATATTGTTGCCAGACTATCATTTATTTCTTCCAGTATTTACTAATAGTTCATAAGCATCCACCTGGTCTTTATTTTGTTCTATCTTCTGCTCTGGATAATAAAGCTGTGCAAGCAGTTACTCTCCTGGACAAACCAGCACTGCAGAAACGTCCACATGTGTCTGAACATGGTGAACACAAACATTGCTGCTCTGCTTTTTTGCCTAATCCTAGCTCTTCTCCTCTCTTTTCCTTCTCTTCCCTTCCCACATGAGTTCTTCACAAGGTAATACGTCACCTGTAGTTATCCTTCAGTCAACAATATCACATGTTCTGAAAGGGAATTATCATAGAATCCCAGACTGGTCTGGGTTGAAAGGGACCTTAAAGATCATCTCATTCCCCCCCTGCCACGTGCAGAGACCCCTTCCACTAGCCCAGGTTGCTCCAAGCCCCATCCAGCCTGGCCTGGAACATTTCCAGCAATGGAGCAGCCACAGCTACACTAAGCAACTTGTGCCAGTGTCTCACCATCCTCACAGGGAAGAATTTCTTCCCAATATCCAATTTCATTCTGCCCTCTGGCAGTGGGAAGCCATTCCCCCTTGCCCTGTTGCTCCAGGCCCTTGCCCAAACCAAAGCTCCAGCTCTCTCAGAGCTCCTTTAGGTACTGAAAGGCTGCAAAGAGAACACACTGAAGCCATGAGGATGGATCAGGTTCTGCCCAGTGGTGGAAACCAATAAAACAAGTCCTTTAGGTACTGAAAGGCTGCAAAGAGAACACACTGAAGCCATGAGGATGGATCAGGTTCTGCCCAGTGGTGGAAACCAATAAAACAAGAGGTAACAGCAGAAACTGATGCCCAGGAAGTTCCACCCAAATACAAGGCAGAACTTCTTCCTTGTGCAGTGACCAAGCACTGAACAGATTGCCCAGAGAGGATTCTCCCTTACTGGAGATATTCCAAAACCATCTGTACACAATCCTGTGCCATGTGCTCCAGGATGGCCCTGCTTGAGCAGGGAGGTGGGACCAGATGACACATTGTGGTCCCTTCCAACCCAGCTGATTTTGTGAAGCTAAAATGTTTTACCCAATTTCTCTAATTTGAAAGCAAAAACAAGCCAGGAGAAAGGAATATTGTATCCTAGTGCTTTAAGTGCAGGAGTTACAAGCCCCATGCTTATGCTGAATGTGAACACAGAAATAGAGAATGATGTCCATTCAGAAAAGAAGTATGGACAGACATATTCAATGAAATAGTGGAATCTAAACAGGAAAGAAATCACATTTCTAGCATGACAAAAACACAGACAGATGGAAATAGAACTGAAAAATAAACCTGTAGGTTTGGGTTGGGGTTTTTTTACCCAACACTAATGTTTTACTTTAGAACGACAGCACATCAAATTTCACATATTCCTCAAATAAGTTTCTGTGTCCTTATTCCCATTTGTGAGATGTTGTTCAAAAGATCAAAACTTTTGCTTTGAGATGTTCCTGTAAAAGTTCTCTCCTGAAGTATTCCTGAGATAGCTGTGAAGATGCCACTGGTAACATCCACCTGCAGGAAATGATACACTATTGGCATCCTAATGAAGAGTCCAAAAGGTACGACTTCAAAGCAAACCACCTTTTCAAGAAAACTTATGAATTTATTTTGAAAACTTGTTCTTTAAAACAAAGAGAATGAGATCTTAGGATTGTAACTGAGATCTGTTGGAAACTCTCAGTTCAATACTCCACACAAGTCAAAAATGCAAAATGAATTAATTATTTAAAACTTAGAAAAGTAAGGATATTCCAAACAGAAATCATAAAGTCACTAGTTATGGTTCTTATCCCTTTACCATGAGGAAGTACAGCAGAGCTGGAAAAACATGGAAAGGGTGACAAGAATGATCAGAGATAAGCAATTATTTCTGACCGTGGAGTGATTAGATTAACATCCTTCTGCCAGGAAGCAAGAAACCAACGTAGGAGGTGATAGAGGGCTCTAAAATCATGTTTGGCACAGCAAATAATGACCACTGCTCACTGCTCTTTCCTTCTTGTGATTTGGAGCATATTAGAGTAAGACAGTAGATGTCATTTCTGCTTATATTGTAGGAAAACTCCAGCAGGATGAGTTAGTGAATGGAAGGAAGATCATCACTGTATCTCCAATTTTAAACTAATGGGATCTGCAAAGTTAACTTCCTGCATACCTTAATGCCAACTGCCCCATAGAACACAGTAATCCTTAAGAACTGCCATTCTTTACCTCTGGTCAGCTGTCAATAACCAGGCAATGCACCTGCTTGTAACAGGCATTTAACCAAAGGAGAAAGAAAATAAGTAGAAGAGGAAAACAAATTATATTCCTGGGAATTCACTTTTCAGACTGTAATCCATTTTTTTCAATTCTTAAATTTGAACAGGAGTAGCAAGATTGCAGCTTCAGCAACCCTGGATGCTCAGGTATTATCTTTAACCCCCTGGCACAGCCAGCCCTTGCCATCAGATTGCCTTGCTGGAAATAGCCAGGCTATTCCCAGCAGCTCTGCCTCCAAAGGAGTGTCTCACTGACCACATCCATCTCACCTGCTGACATGTAACTCCACTGAAGGGCCAGAAGAAAATATTATTTAAATATTTTTTCATCTAATTTCCTAAAACTAAAGCTTCCTGCAGGATTTGGGCTGTTTGGGATATAGGTCTTGCTCCAAAAGAAGAGAAAGCTACAGAAAACTTTCTGGCAATGCCACAATACCTGCCACAGGAGCATCCCTGCTCCCAAATCAGAGCACTCCACCTGAACTTCCTCAGGTATGGGCCTGACAGATCAAACTCACTATTTTTTGTTGTCCAACCCTGGATACAGTGAGGAAGGGAAACTGCAACACAACAGATGCTATGACACTTCAAACAACAAACTGAGGCCCTTGAACATGGAAAAAGTCCTCTGTGGTGCAGAAGGTGAAGGAAAATTAATGGTCTCAGCTGGAGGTGTCTGATCTCTTCTGATCTACTTTAAGACCTACTTAGAAACAGAGTTTCACAGCAGCTTAAGCTTTAAAGGTTGACTTCTCACATAACCTCAGCTTAAGGCTTGGAGTGTTTTAGCTCAGCTTGGAGCTGGGTGAAGGAACATCATTTCAATTTCTTAACACCTAAAGTGTCCCATTATCAGATTAAATGCAAAATATAAGCAGCAGCACTCTGTTATGTGCTGCCTTGGTTTACACTCTGTAAGAATTCCAAAGGGCAGGAATCAAATGAGTGTGCAGAGACATATTAGGAAAGAAAGAACAGAGAGGAAATTATTTGTGATCCCTATTTTCTGTACTTAGCATCTTAAAAGAGTAACTGGACTTTTAACCTCAAAATCATGATGTGAGGGAGGGTACCAGCTATTTGAAGGGACTACTTCCAAAGGCATAAAAGTTATAATGAAGGTTATATAGATAAACTGAAACTTTGAAAGAGAATAATGTAATGGAGAATAATTTAATGTAGCTGGACAACTTACTCCACTACAACTACACCAATTTACTGCTAATGAGCAACTTTATCATTCACTAGAGCATCCAATCAAAGCTAACTTAAGTGAAAATAGGTATATACTGTTGAGGTGGGGGGAAGGGAACCCAAAGCCCCCCATAAATCCAACATACTATTTCTTACATGACAAAGGTTTCCAGGATCAAATGACAGTTAAATTCTAATGCACACATTCCCCAAATGGTCACTTAGACTAGGCAAAGCTCATGGCCCAGCAAAGCTTTACAAATGGCATTTGGTATCCAAGACAGGAGACTAGTTCTGAGTGTTCTGCCCATCTGAACTTTCAGGCAAGGTACAAAAAACCAAAGTCAAGCCCCACTCCCTGAAATGCCTTGAAACAGCTCTGCAATAGGCAAGGAACTACTGGACTGTGCTTTAGTTTAGCTCCCAAAATTCATTATGCCATAAGCAATTTAGAATTTTCTTCTGTTGGCACAATAACAAACAAACAGTAAGTGCTGGTATCAGCCAGGAATTCCAGGAGGATGTTGTTGACTAAGACTGGAAAGGTATGAAGGATGGAAGCTGCACCAGGGCTTATAGGACACACAACTCTTCCATTCTTTCCCTTCATTAATCCATCCTCACCAGCCAGTCTGATTTCCATGGCTGGACTGGGCTCTGTCCCTAAGAAGAAGGTGTTCTCCAGCTCCCTGTGGATTAGGCAATCAAGGAGTCAGCAACTACTCACTCAGTAAGACGAGCTCAGAGTCAATTTTGACTGATCTCCTCTCAACCTCTCTGCTCTGGCTCCATTTATCAGGATTCTCTCTCCAATCTTCTTAAGATGTACTCAGGCTCTTACATCATGGAGGGAAAGATCTTAGCTCTTAAGGACAAACTTCTTATTTCCCTACCATGCTTCAAATGACAGGGTCAGAAGAAGTCCCATTGCTTTCCTTGGTTGTCTGAGCCACCTGCCTTTGCTGATATATATGTAAACAACATGGAGTGGTGTATAAACAACCACACATTCTCTCCAGACTGAGTAATTCCAGACTTAGTGAGGCACCAGGCAGGTGCACAGCTATAACAGAGCTGCAGAGGTAATGTTGGAATCTTCAGAAAACAAACAAAGATAAACTTCCCATGCATAAGAAAGTTGTGTACGATTCTTTTGTGAACAAGTTACCTTTGTAAATATTTCCCTATTTGTATGCTTGGTGGAAAAATGTACATTTACTTGATAATGTGTAGACTGGTTCCAAAATATTCTTTATTTATAATTAAAGGGCTCCTGAAAATGATAAAGACCGACTAAAAAGAAGGATACATGTTCTTGAAAGGTATCGCCATAGCTAATAAGTTATATCTTATTTGGATGGAAACTTCCCTGGTAATCTCTGTTTTGGTGAACGAAAGGGAAACAGTAACCATCTTGATTCTCTACTAAGTATGATTCTAGAAAGGATTACCATGAAGAGTTAAATACTATTTATTGGTGCTAAGCCTCATATATAAATTCATATCACAGCAAAGAGCACAAGCTGAGAGGACATAAAAAAGATAACATGAATCCCCATCAAATATTGTGCTTATTTGTTGTATCACTTAGATTAAGATAACTTTCTCATTGCTGCAGCACTAGTGTATTGTTTTATGCTTCTAGGCTGCAACAGGCACATCCCAAGAGCTGACTTAACAACAGGCTATTGAATAACCACAGGAATGAAACAAAGGAAAAATCCTTATCTAAAGCTGGCATGAAATTAAACTACTCAGTGTAAAGCTGCTCTGACATTAGAATTCCTGTTGTAGAGATCCGCTCACCACGAATTTCAGCTGCAGTGAACAAGACCCTCTAGGCTTATGCATACAAAGCAGTTGTCACCTGTTAAGCTTGTTGGATGAGGCTTGTGAGGAAGAGCTGAAACTCATATTTCACCAGCTTTAAAGTGGAAGCCAAGGCTAATGTTATTTTTTTTTTCCCCACACACAGCTAAAAGCACATTCAGAACAAGCTCATGAAACACCCTGGTGATCTGAGAGCTGTTCCCATGACTGCCTGCTGTGCAGAAGAGCATAAAGAGAGAAGGCAGGATGTGACATGGAGAACAGGATAGCAGGTGCAGTGCCTCAACACAAACTATGTGAAAAAGAACAATTTAAAGGGTCTGTTGTAATGTTTTGGGGGTTGTCTCAGGCAAGTAGATTGTATTAACTCTTCCAAAACAATACATTGGCTCTCTAAGCCACTGGGAGCCTTGGGGGACAGACCAGCAACACTGGAAGAAAGTAAATCATTTCAGGGGTATTTTTGCTGGCTGTAGAGACAAGACTCCACTGTAAAATACTCAGAACTACAGGAGCACAAACCTACAGTGTGCAACTTTCCTTCTTTCTAACTAGCCAGGGCTGATAGGGGAGAATAAGCCAATGTTATTTCCTGGCTCCTCTCATCTGGAACTGTTTCCCTGTTGGCTTCTCTTGGCTGGGAAAGACTAAGATGCTCTGCACTGATCTTGACATTAAATCCCAGGACTCAGGACAGCCCAAAGCATCCTGAAGAAGGCTCTGCTGCCTGTTTCTGAATTCTGTTGCTGGGAAAACATTTTTTACAGATTTGGGGGAGGTTCCTCTAAAGGAAAAGCAAAAATAAACCCTGGTTTGAGTTAGGATATTTCTGGGACTGAGACCAGTGAGAACTGTTGTATTTATAAGAGCAAAGTGAAAAATGATGAGTGTAAGGATAACATTCAAACTGAATCTATCCTAGTGTGAGAAAGGAGAACAAAAAAACAGCATCCTCAGCTAACTTGGCTCAATTGCATATATACAATAGCAATTAAATCTGCAGTTTTCAAACATGTTATCTATATGCACCAGAGAAGATACATCTCAGAAAATAGCTGTCCACCTATGAAATTGTTCTGGAAATTAAAGCAAGATACTTTATTTTTTTTAACATGGAGCCCCCAAATCCAACATTTTGGTTTCTGATTTCTTCTGAAAGCCAAAAACATCAAAATCATTAATTCACACAACAGAGATTTCACTGCCAACATTGAAAATGCCTTGAACCACATTCTGAAATAAATTCTCCCTTTACATCAGAGGTAACTCTTTAGAGTTTGTTCTACAACAAAGAACCCTCTCAGTTCACGTCCTCTTGCTTCAAAAATAACTCTGATCAATACAACTCTCACCCAGTGGTGGTTGTCTCACTCTGAGCTTTCAACAGCTACAAGGCAATTACTTAAACTACACTTAGGATTATCTATGAAATAACTGAAGATGACAAACTGTTTGAAGAGGGAAGAATCAACAACTGATGAAAATGTGTATCAAGACCTGCAGTGTCTCCCAGGCAGTGTATCACAACCATGAAACTGTGACACAAAATGAGCCCAGATCCTTGCTGGTCCTTCCTGTAATACTCACACCGGTGTGCACATGGTCTTGCCACAGAAGTGAGATAAGATAATCATTTGTCTTTAACACTATATAAAACTGGGCCTAACAGTACATAAAACAGATATTCATTGATAAAATAAGTGACTGAAATTTCCCCTCCCACCCACGTTAAAGCTGAATTGGTGAAAATTGCCCTGGCAGTGTGAGCTTACAGCCCAGAAAGCCAACAAATCCTGGACTGCATCAAAAGGAATGTGGGCAGCAGGTCAAGGCAGGTGTTTCCCCCCCTCTACTCCACTCTTGTGAGATGAAATGTAATAGTTAAACAAGAAAAAAATCAGATCCTTAGGAGTAAAAAACATCATAGAAAGACAAATTCTTTTGAAAAGATGACAGTTCGATTGAAAACATGAAGGGGGAACAGGATTTAAAAAAAAAGAAACTATGGTAAATATTTCTTTCTTTCCAATTGTTTCACATCAATGAAAATTCACTTCTAAATATTCTCACAGGTGGCTGTACACCAAAAAAAAAGGTAAATACTGAAATGGGCAACTGAATCGTCCCAGAGCTTTGCATAACACCCATTTTAAGTACAATGCAGATTTTAAAATGTATAAAGTTGCAAAGGGCATATTCTTTGAGAAACATTATAAAATTATCTCTTTAGCCCCTATTCTTCCAGCCCTTGAACTATGTGATTTCCTCCCAAAGATAACAGCTATTTCTGTCTGTTTGAGAGAATTACCTATGTGCAAAGAGCATACCCTGATGAACCCAATCTCCCTGGTGCTTCAGCTGCATTCCTGATGATCTACCTTTTGATATCCTTTGATTTTTAACTCTCTGGTCACGTAGGCACTACAATATTCTTCACGTACAGATACAGTTGGAAAACAATGCAAGTAAGCTGAATGCTCAGCATGGCTTGAGTTTTAATAAACTGACAGCAACAATCTCTTGCAGAGTTTTTGGTACTTTATTCACCCAAGTGGCCACCTCTGCCCAGAGTGAGTCAGGGGAGGAGGCCACCAAGATGATCAGAGGGATGGAGCACCTCTACAGTGAGGTAAGGCTGAGAGAATTCATAGAATCATCAAGGTTGGAAAAGACCAATAAGATCATCTAGTCCAACTGTCCACCCAGAACTAGCACTGTCACCCCCAAACCACTAAACCATATCACCCAGCACCAGACCCAGATGCCTTTTCAACACCTGCAGGGATGATTTCTTGTTAAGCCTCCTGAGAATTGCATTATTTCTCCCACACATCACCCGGAGTAATTCAATGTGTCCTCCCCTAACCCACTGAGCCGCACGGGGTGTTACAACAATGAATGAGAATGAGACAAATAAATCTGGTTAGAAATTCTGTAAAATAAAATGATTTTCCCTTAAGTTCACACATTTAGTTTTGTCATGGAAGCTTTCTAATAGAACCACTGGGTTTTGTTTTATACATCTAAGAACAAGCAACTAGAATTTTCTGACTCCATTTGAGGCTTGCAAGAAACTGACAATTTTTTACAGTGAAAGTAAACGCTTAAGTTTTCTGAGTCAACTCTGCATTATATATTTATCATAATTGGGCTGATTTTAGCCTCCTTAAATTTTGTCTAATTTTTTAACTTGGACTTCTATTTGTTGCAGAGTCCCTCATAAAAATCTGCAGACAAATTACACACTGTGTTTAATGAGCTAAGCATAAACCTTCTCTTTTCCTTTATCATTCTTGCCATCTGCTTTGACTGTTTTATCGTCATCCTGTAAGCTAATAATCTATCTACCTTATTTCTCATCTCACTTGGAAGAAAAATGATGAAGAAATACACAAGAGTTTTCAAACTCCTCATTTTCTCTGTGTTTTCTCTGGGTGGTACCTTATGGCCCAATCTGTGCCATGCTCCCATTTTCTCCAGTGCAAAATCTCAACTTTCAATTCCATTACAAAAGCCCTTTGGAATTTCAACACCTTCCTCCC
>NW_008667973.1:15376-21036 GCF_000695815.1 Acanthisitta chloris
CACAAGATCAAACCAATCTATTTTACTCTATTTTCCCATTGCTACTCTGCAAAAATATCTCTTTTCCTCCCCACTATTCTTACTGAAATCTCTACTGAATACAGATTTGATGTAAAATACAACTATGGATTTGCACTAAAAAAATTTGTAGCATTTATGTGTGATCTATCCATGTAGAAGTATTTAACCACAACCTTCTCTCTGTGCACTACAGTCTAATAAGTGCTTTGCTAGAGATGCTCCTTCTCTTACGTTTAGGGCCAGCAAATTTCTGGGCTTCTATATTTTGGTATGTCCCATCACACAAATACCATTGGGACATTAATCTAATTAAATTCCTGCATTTTGTCTAAAAATATCATTACAAACTTCAAGTATTCTCTTCTGAGCTAGGCCAGTAGTGCATTTAGGAATAGCTCAAGAGTGAGCAACAGGACCAAGTTCTTTACAAATCAGTGAAAACCCCTTAAATTCAGTGCTCTATGGAATACAACTATTGCTAAGGAGGTTAAGGGAAAGTTTCATGGTGTCTCCTTTCTAATTAAGCCACTAAATTCAGAACTGACAGCTGGATAGCATTGGTCCTGTATAATAGAATGACTGACTTGAGGAGGAGCTGGAAAAGCCAAGCCCAAAATCTAAGCTTTCTTTAATGAGTATCAGTGTGAAAAATCATCTCAGAGTGGGCAACAAACAGTTAACCACTAAGCCAAAAACCTCTTTTGGATCCTCTGCAGATTTCCCAGCAGAGCTGCTGTTCTTGTGCCTAAGCTCTACTGAGACTTTAATCCATTTTGCACCTGAAAAGGGGCACATGAATGAAATTATTACAGTTTCAAATGCAAGCTCAGGGGAACTCAGCCTGGTGCTGAAAACTGAGCAAAAAAATAGAAACAAAGTCAGGATAGATATTCTGAGGTGCTCATGTCTATACAAAAGGCACCTGGTAGGTTCTGTTATGAGCCCAGGTATTTATTAGCCTTAACCAGCTTTGTTTTCTTACTTTCTTGTGCTCTCACATACATTATAGCTCTTCAACAGATAACCAGTACACCAGCAAAGCTGACTGCTACTTTTCTGATTTATAGTGTAGTTTTATAAAGCAAGACAAGCCTATCTGAGCTATTTGTATTTATTTTTTTAGTTTACTCTCAGTAAATTTCTGTGATAAAAAGAACTTGATCCTCCCAGGTATGAAAACTTGGAAAAACAGAGAGTACATGCACCTGTTCCAAGCCACTTTGAGTACAAAGCAAGACTATGGGCAACATTCATCACTCTTAACCGCAATGATTTAAAAGTTGCCTGGTCTAAGGTGGTTGCAGAGACCTCCACAATCAAACACAATTCAGTCTTCAAGTATGATTCATCACATTCTGCATGCACCAATCTCCCACTGCTGACTATAAAGAAGACCCAGATGGGTAGTTTAGGTCAGGGAGCCAAGTTTTAAGAGTGCTGTGGTTAAGTGAGATCCATTGCTATTGACTGAAATGGAATGGACTCTGTGAGAAAACAAAGCTATATAGGAGTCTGCAGCCAAGAAGGGCTATGATTTCTGAATCTCCACTCCTGTCCCTCAGCCAGGAAAGACTATGACTCTTTATCACAGACAGATTTCACTTAATGGAGTCCTAAAGCAGTGTGCCAATCAAGGGAAGAACAAACACTAAATATGTCAATTACTGTTTAGAAAGGCTGATTAATATACAGGTTGCCTCTATTTCTTCTTCTAGAGTCATTAACATCTACTATTTTTTCCTCCTAGTTAACCTACATTTATACCATGTTGAGTGAAGCATAAACAAGGCACCAGAGCATCAGGAAACTGTGAGGACACCTGGATAGGTCACACACCCAAATTCACACAACAAATGCTCTTACTGCAGTTGCTTTGTTGTTTAGTGCTACAATACTAATATATTCTTCTCATGCCAAATTAGTTGTAACTTAGTAGTAAGAAGTAGCACAAACAAGGCTAACTAGCTCTGTCTCAGTAATTAGCTGTGGGCCAGAAGACAACAAGACCCTTTTCCAGCCTATCTTTCCATCCCAACAATTATGCAGGCTGGTGTAATTCCTATGTTGCAGTACTTGATCCCACAGAACGACAGGAAAGCAGCAAGCACCAATGCCTTTCTGTTTACACCCTCCCTGCAAAAACATTGAAGGGATAACAGCAAAAGACAACTGTGTAAGAAATCAGCACCTTACACAAGCTCTAGACAAGCTCAGCAACTCTTCACAGCAGTGTACAGAAAGTTTTCACCCAGGACAATCACCCAAGTAAATCATAGAAGAGAAGGTCATAAATGTTAGAGACTGAAGATGCTGCTGAATGTTCCATGACTGACCAATATGAGTTGCAGAGAAGCTCCTACTCCTGCAGCAGTTTGGATGGAAGGTGACACAGCTCTTGGTTTACTCACAGAGAAAGGCTCTGTTGAGAGTATGTTGGGAGGGTTTAAATAGACCTCAACCCTTTTACAAGGCTTACACCACCCATGTCTTTGCTAGGCTTCAGCTTAAGAGGAGAGTGTAAGCTCTGATTAAGCATACAGCAACACCCCCATAGCGATTGACGGGTACAGAACCTAACATTGATACATTTGCCTGTCCTTATCTCTCTTTTGTCCAGTTTTTCAGGTCTGTTGTACACCAGAGGCTGGCAGGAATAAAGCTGTCACTCCTGTGATCTCACTTGACTCAAGTTTTCCCTTGCTTGCTGTTCCAGGCTGCCGTTCTGCGCTGCTTTTCCCACTAGGCCAGTTAACTTGCTTCCATCCAGCTCAGCTTAAAGCACAGCTGCTTAAATGCAGAAAACTTTAAAAAGAAGCCTTGGAAGCAGTTCAGAAGCAATAAAATTGCCATACAATTTTTAGGAGTTTCAAAACCTCCCATGTATGTATCTTCTCCCATATACATATACATATATATATATATAGTGCATCTGTATTACCATTTTAGCTCATACAGGGTTGTGGACTGAGGGGAACCCCCACAGTGTCCCAGGGAGGGGTCTCAGAATGCATCAACTGGAGTTATTCTGGAGGAACTTAAACCAGGTGTGCTTCATCTGCTGGTGATGCCAATTCAGTTCATGGAATCACAGCAGTGGCAGCCCAAAGTAACCTCTCCAAAATGTACCCCATCCTGTGGCACCTTACTATGTGCCAGTATGGACACAGTCAGACAGTCCTGTCTGTGTTTCTGGCTTTGAAGTCATTCTCCTTCCAGAATCTTTCCCATTTTAAGAGGAAGAAGGCTGTTCAAACCCTCTTTCCCCTGATTTATCCTGATGGAGAGAGGTGAGATGTCATCTCCTTCCCTGTACTAAATTACAGGCTATGACACATTAGCCTTATTTTGCCAAACACTGGCAGGGTGTTTGGGAAAGAGAAATGGGTTTGTCTTCCCCTGCCTAAAACAATTAACAACAATGGAGCTCCAGCCTTGTCAGCTGCAACCAGGAAAAAAACCCCAAGGATAGAGACTCCAATTTCCTATCAGCAGCTGTGGATATTGGTGTCCACTCTCCAAAGAAGTGACTGCTTCTCAAAAAATTATGCTGAGTAAGATCTTGGCAAGACCTAAGATGACAGAACTAAGAAAATTCATCATATTAAAACATCCTGCTTATAATATTTACCCCCTCAACACAACAAAACCTCCTCCAACCAACAGCAATTTTAAATGCAGGAGAAGCCCTAGGAACTATGTGAAGCTAATCTCTAACCTCTCTGGTCGTGATTCACATAATTATAATTGTGGTAAATGCAATGCTCTTTGATTCAAAAATATCACCATTACTGTAAGGGAAAAAGCAATTAGTGTTTTTAATTAACGAGAGACTTGAAAATGCACAAAGGGAAACCTTAACTTCTGCTTTTCTTCAGCTATTAAAATAATCGTATAAAAATATCACATCACACCATAGATCTAGTCCTTATGGCTCTGCTAAAACTGATTTAAGGTACCAGATATTTGCATATCAAGAAAGACTTAATCACCCAATTGGACAAACTAAATGCTTTTTTCTTATTCATGAAGGATAAACAAAAACTGTGACACACAATTCATGAAGGATAAACAAAAGCTGTGGCACACAGCAAATAAGAAGAACAGCACTTTGTGCCACTGCTGCTGTAGCACCTGGCAGAGCTGGTTCCACCAGCAGAGCCTCCACACAGACCTTCAGGGCAAAGGACTATAAAACAGGTCCTAGTCACACCTAGAGATTAATCTCTCCTGATACTGAAGCTTACAATGTAGATATTTACATCTGAATTCATAACCTATAGGTGATGACACCTCTAAATCCAATATATCCTAGCTATTGGAATAGAGAGCATGGGATAGCACATCAGGTCCCTGGAGGATCTATTTTTGATCACTAACTATAACTGCAGGTCACCATTCATGCATAAATGTTTACACACAGGTAAGAACAACTCATAAAATGGTTCTTAGAGTGATTCAACTCTTCCCTTTTAACTAAACTGTGAACATGTCCCACCCCTGCCCCAACTGTATTTCAGTCTGATGCTAGTTTAAGTCTTTGTAACATGAATTTTTGCAAGGAGATAAGTACCACAGTGATTTACTCCATGTTTGGCTTCTCCACAGTCCAAAGGAGGATTGTTCCTCAAACCAAGGTTAGCTTTGTGCTAAAATGCCCTTTTTGAGCAGAGGCTTTTCTACCACAGAAGCTCAGTACTATATACTAATTCTTTAAAAAGCATCTCTCTTGATGCAGATCATGAAAGTACTCTGGGGGACTACAAAACCAAAGTAGAGTCAAAACCATCTGGAAGGCTTTATAATATTTTCAGGGAGTATTTCTGGTTAAAACAAAGACTTAAAAATGCAAATTCCTGGAACAATTCTGTACAGTATGCAAGACTGAAAATAACTTTGTGAAATGCAAGGCAGCTTTGTTTTAAAGAATATCCTGTGTGGGACCAAGTACTCCCCAGTGTAAGTCACTGAGTTCTACGTCATGATCTTACTTTAAAATATGCAATTTATCTGTTCAAAAACAACTCCCTCAAAGGCAGAGATGCCTTGCAGAGAAACCTTGATAAATCAGAGGGTTGAGAATCACCAACCAAATGAAGTTTAACAAGGGCAAGTGCCAGATTCTGCACCTGGGCATCACAGCAACCCTGGCTGTACCTACAGAGTCGGGAAGGAGGTGCTGGAAAGGGCCCTGAGGGTCCTTGTCCATGGCAAGTTGGATATGAGCCAACAGTGTGTCCTGGCAGCAGGAGGGACATCGTGCCCTGGGGGGCATCAGGCAAGGCATTGCCAGAGGGAGAAGATTGTCCTGCTCTGCTCTGTGCTGGGGCAGCCTCACCTGGAATATTGTGTGCAGTTTGGGCACCACAATGTAAGGAAGAGATTCAGTTATTGGAGAGTGTCCAAAGGAGGCAACAAAGATGGTAAAGGGCCTTGAGGGGAAGCCACATGAGGAGTGGCTGAGGCACTTGGTCTTTTCAGCCTGGAGAAGAGACTGAGGGGAAACCTCATCACTGGATACAACTTCCCCAGGGAAGGAAGTGAACAGGCAGCACTGACCTCTGCTCTGGCAACCAGTGACAGGACCCAAGGGAATGACCTGAAGTTGTGTCAGGGGAGGGTTAGGTTGAATATTAGGGAAA
>NW_008667973.1:21082-36026 GCF_000695815.1 Acanthisitta chloris
TGGTCACAGCCCCAAGCCTGACAGAGCTCAAGGAGTGTTTGGACAATGCTCTCAGGCACAGGGTGTGATACTCAGGGATGTCCTGTGCAGGGCCAAGAGTTGGACTAGATGATCCTTGTGGGTCCCTTCCAGCTCTGTATATTCTGCAATTCTGTGAAAATGAGTTGAGTAATTCAACTGGAGAACACTGTGGTACAAAAGCTGGTATAGACATACTCACTGAGCCAGACTGCACAACCGCCACCATAGGGTGACATATCCCTCTACAAAAACTCTGTGTTTCAATCATTTTAAGAGAAAGGACATCAGGAAGCTTTGTGTAAAGGATATCCACTCTAGTACTCTCTTAAATTCAAGAAGATACTTGAAAGACTCAAAAATCAGAAAGCAAAAAATGAAATACAGATTCCATAGCTGTGGTATCAATGTTCAGTACTGAAGGTTAACAGGAATAACTTTAGAATCTAAATCAGAAGCTAAACATTTATCATCAATAAAATACTTGTAGATGCTCACCAACTTAATTCACTTGCCTGGAAAAATGGAGAAGAGAAAAAAAAGAAGCAAGAGAGGACTTTAGGTTAATGAGGTATTTAAAACAAGAAATAGGAATTCATGCTTCTACTTGCATTTGCTAGATTATTTGATATAATACAATACAGTGTGTCATGGCTTTGGGTCTCCAGTTCTGAGCTTGCCCCTGTGACTTAACACTTGAAAATTGATCTTGGCAAGTCTGCCAACAAGAGAAAAAAACTCAGCAATTGAATGTCATTGATTAATCTTGAAAACAAAAGGGTTTGGGTTCCTTCAGCACACAAATGGAGCTCAGCTGCCACAGCAAAAAGAAGTAAGGCTTAAAAATAAGGTCTTGCTTCACTAGGTGTATGAATCAGGCATATTAAGCAGGTACTCTGTGACACAGATCTTAGACTTTATGCCTTTGCATATGCATCAATGACAGCAATAGTGTATCCTCTTCTGTTTCAAACAAAGCCAGCCTCACTGCCCTTAATCTCCAATTATACTGCTGTCCTCTGCCTCAGCCTGTAAAGGGAAAGAATGGGAAAATGGACAAGATAATTAGAGATTCTAAGAACTTTTCCAATGAATCTTGAAAGTTAAAACTTGGAAAACAGGACATCTAGTGCTTGCACTGCTCCAGAGCACATCAACAGCCTCTCACACTCAGGAACAGAAGAACAAGGAGCAGCAACTAACTCTGTAGAAACAGGAGTCAAATGCTCTAATATCCTAATGTGACCCTTGTCCCCATCACTAAAGGGAGTCATGATTTCAGGGCTGGAAAATCCATCTCAAACTGAACTGCACCTGCACCACCTACTCTCCAGCTAAACAGTGGTCTAGTCACAAAACAAGACAAATATAAAAGTACTGCAATAATCTGTTGCCTGCAATGATTCTTCTGTGTTTGTCCATGGAGAGAACAAGCGACCACTGAGCAAGAATTTCTCATTTGGTCTCTTGCAATCACCTGGTCTCTAATATCACAGATGTACCCACATATGGATGGATGTGTCCCACAGCCCTGCCTTGCCTGGACATTTGATTCTATGATTCCCCAAGGGAATGATCTGAAGTTGTCTCAGGTTAGGTTTAGGTTGGATATTAGAATTAAGCTCTTCCCCCAGAGGTGTTTGGGCACTGGCACAGCTCCCCAGGGCAATGGTCACAGCCCCAAGCCTGACAGAGCTCAAGGAGTGTTTGGACAATGCTCTCAGGCACATGGAGTGATTCTTAGGGATGACCTGTGCAGGGATGGGAGCTGGACTGGATGATCCTTGTGGATTCCTTCCAACTCTGATTATTCTGTGATTCTGTGATTGTGTGACATCCTATTGCAGTTTACTAACTGGAGCTGTGTGGCTTTCCAGGAGAAAGAACAATCTAAGAGTGCATTGGAGCATTTATTTGGAATATACACAGCCCACAACCCTCAAGATCTTACCAAAGATTTCCAAAGCAACCAAAGTTTCGAAAGAAACTCTGGAAACTCTGTGTTTTCCTTTTCCTACAAGTGCTCTAATATCTAACACCTGAACTACTGCAGTCACTTGTGTGGGGTGGGATGGAAGGAGGGGGAACCAGAGGGATATCACTCCAGGGACATGATGTGTTTCTTCAGAGCTCTATTACATGCAGCCTCACTACCCCATACATCAAGACAAGGGAATTGCAAAACTGAAGCTTGTTCTAACAAGGCTCAACCATACCAATGTGTGTAGTGACAGTAAGATGTGTGCACCTGTCTGCAAGCTGGGACAGGGGATAGAACACAGAAAAATAACAGGATGGTTTGGGTTGGAAGGGACCTTAAAGATCATCAAGTTCCAAGTCCCTGCCATGGGCAGGGACATCTTCCACTAGAAGGAAAGTATCTCCCATGAGGACAGGCTGAGAGAGTTGGGGCTGTTCAGCCTGGAGATGAGAAGGAAGTGTGAAGACCTGCCAGGATCTGAAGGGGCTCCAGGGAAGCTGCAGAGGAACTCTGTGTTAGGAAATGCAGGGACAGGACAAGAAGCAATGGGGAGAAATTGAAAGAGAGAAATTTAGTTTAGCTGTTAGGCAGAAGTTTTTCCTGTGAGGGTGGTGAGACACTGGCACAGGTTGCCCAGGAAGGTAGTGGAAGTCCCAACCCTGGCAGTGTTCATTTCAGGTTGACTAAAGCCTTGAGCAACCTGGTCTGGTGGGAGGTGTCCCTGCCCAGGGCAGGGAGTTGTGACTAGATGATCTCTAAGCTCCATTCCAACCCCTAAAATTCCATGATTCTCTTGAAAGCCCTGAAGTAATTTATTATTCTTTCTTCAAATCAACCAAATTGAGGCTTGAGTCACAGCTATCAGTAAGGTAAGACACTATGTACCACCCAAAAAATGACACCCTGCATTGACAAGGTTTTCTGCTTACAGCCAAGCCAGGCTGGTGCTGCTGAAAGCCTTCAGCAACCTGACAACATCCATGTGAAACCAAACTGGAGCTCTGGAGGGGACAGACAAGGAGGGCAGGATTGCTCCTGCCCAGCAGCATGAGAACCAATAACATCAAGCTGTAGCATTTAATATTATTACATCAAGAGAATCCAACTGGACCAAAAAAGGAGAACCTGGAGCACACCCTCAGAGAAGCACAGCAATAGCCAAATGTCACTGTGTACTGATGACCTCCCATATTGTGTTAAACTGTATATTTCACACCATTCCAATGACTCCATAAATAATGGAATAAATGCATAATACACTTGACAAAACTTAATCTCACATTCAACCAGCTCTAGTTCAGTGGAACATTAATTATCTGTCTGGCATACTGTGAATGGACTGTGCATTTCATCTTAATAATAACTGCAGCCTTCAGGAGGGTTTCTTGCATGTCTATGGCACATGCTCCCACATTAGGTTTGCATAAAGTATTGAAGTGTGGGAAGAATGGACTTGTGCTCTCACTTGTTTTCTTAAGAGTTAACTTAGAATCACCTTTTAGAGTGCCTCAGATCCTAAGCCACCTCCCCACTGCTGCATTTAATGAGAACACTTAGTCTCAATATTACTTTACAGCATGTTCAACCTGACATGGCTCCAATTTGCCAAGTACAAAATGTGATTATTCCATAAAATGACATTGCCTATTATAAAAAGAAAGAAATACAATTTAATTTGAATTGTATTACTAATTTACATCTACATATAGTTTATTAACTGCTGCTGGCTTCTCAGCTGGGTAGGAAAGATAGGAAATGCTTCGGTTTATTTAATAATTAGAGTAAGACCAGGGGTTCTTTCCATATTTAAAGCGCCTTTCTTCCCTGAAAAATGACTTGGGAGGAAGAAGTGTGGCAGGTTCCATATTTCTCTCCTAAGCACTGAGAAATGGTTTTGGTTACAGGTGAAAGTGCTTTTTTTGTAACTCCCATCAAAATCCAACTGGGTTTGTTACTTCGCACATTATGGAAACTCCAACGCAAACAAGTATTACGCTATTTTTGGGGGGAAAAACAAGTGTCTCTGGTTACTGATCCTGAGCTCATTTAAAGTCTGGTCTCAGTGACTTGTTGTCCAAGATATTTTAGACCATCCACGTGTTTCCCAGGGAGAGTCCCTGCTCAGATGGCTCAGCTGCAATAGGGACAATGCTCTTGCACATACTTAAAAGATGTTTTGCTGGAAACTTTGGTTTCCAGAGGGGACAAAGAGAAACTCCTCAAATTGTTGCAGGCTGAGTGTGAAGAAGAGGCTGTGATAGTGACCAGCTCAATCTACAGCACTGATTCTAGTGGAAGGTGTCCCTGTCCATGGCAGGTGGTGGAACGAGATGATCTTTAAGGTCACATCTAACCTAAACCATTCTGGGATTAGCAGGGATTGATGGCACCATATGAAGCTTCCCAATTCAAGTGAGATCATCTCCTGGGCTGTGTAGGGCAGGTGTGATGGACTGGTACCAGGCAGATTGATGACAGCTACAAGATAATTTAGAACAGGGAAATTTAGATTAGATATTAGAAATAAGTTTACCCTATGAGGGTGGTGAGACACTGGCACAGGTTGCGCAGGGAGGCTGTGGATGTCCTCCCTGGATAAAGCCTTGAGTACCCTGGTCTGGTGGGAGGTGTCCCTGCCCAGCACAGGTGAGCTGGGACTAGATGATCTCTAAGCTGCATTCCAGCCACTGAACATACTATGATACTATGATTCATCTATGACTCTATGACTCAAAAAGGAATTATCACACGGAAATAGTGTGTGTCCTTCACCAAAATGTTTGTTTTTCACAGATTGTTTAGACTGCTTTGCTTCTTCATGGATAAACAGCACTTGCCTTTGTAATTGACATTTTTTACTCGGGTTCTCTATGGGAAATTATTTACAATGAGATTCAAAAACTCGTGCCATTGAGACAGGTAATTTGAGAAAGTGTGAACATAATCATAAAATTAAAGGTTACTCTTTCTGGATCACTAAGGATTTATTCAGTAATTGACCTTTCATCTTTGTTTTTATGAATGCAAGAAAATGACCCATATTTTTAAAGAGAAAACTCATGTTAAGGCTTTTAGTGACATTGTGCAAAACCCAGCACAAGGCAGCCCTTCTCTTCCTCCTCATTAACACCTCACAGCAGGACAAGTGGGAGTCACACAGCATGTGCTGCTGGACTGCTCTGGAAGCAAGTGTGTAGAGTATTCTTGAGTAAAAAAATATGTAAAAACTGAGGAAGAGTCTCTAATGGAGAAATGGTTTACATTATTTCAGGATATGTAATGTGGCAATGAGTAAGGAAGTTTCTTGTCTTGTTCTGTCAGATGACACTGATGTATCAAATAGCTACTGGTTCATGACAAAATGTTCTTAGAACCATAGAATCATCAAGATTGGAAGAGACCTCTAAGATCATCAAGTCCAACCATTAACCTGTCACTGCTGGAACCCCTAAACCCTAAACCATGCCCTACAGCACCAGATCCAGACACCACTTAAACACCTCCAGGGATGGTGACTCCATCACCTCCCTGGGCAATATTCCAGGGCCTCAACACCCTCACAGGAAAACATTTCTCCTCACATCTCCTCTGACTCTGCCCTGGCTCAGCTCAAGGCCATTCCCCCTAGTCCTCTCCCTGCAGCCATAGCAGGACAGACCATTACCCACTTCTCCAAGCCATGAGGTCACCCCTGAGCCTCTTCTCCAGGCTAACCAAGCCCAACTCCCTCAGCCCTTCCTCATGTGCTCTAGCCCTTTGCTGCCCTCCTTGCCCTTGGCTGGACTCGCTCCAGTGCCTCAATGGCCTTTTTGCAGTGAGGGGCCCAAAGCTGAACACAGCACTGAGCTGTGAGCTCCCCAGTGCCGAGTCCAGGGGGATGGTCACTGCCCTAGTCCTGCTGCCACACTGCTCTTGAGCCAGGCCAAGGTGCCCTTGGCCTTCTTGGCCACCTGTGCACACTGTTGGCTCCCACTGAGCTGCTGCCACCAGCACTGCCAAGTACCTTTCTTCTTGCAAATGGGACTTACATCTTCTTATACTTCACTCATGCTTGTTCCAAATGATTAAATAAATCATTAACATACAGAAACCCAACTGCTCTCAACAGTGAGTGAGTGCCCCCAGCAGGCCATGGTCATATCCTGTGCCTGTCAGTCCTTTTCTCTGCTACTGTCCAAACCTCTGGCTCCCCACAGACTCTTTCCTACCACAACTCTGACACAGAATCCATCTTTCATCATTTGTGGGACAATTCAAAGGTATTCTGTGTTCTATCTAGAATAATGTGGATAGGAACAGAAATCATCTCTCTAGAATATAGCATAACCCTGTGACAATATACTAAGACTCCCAGAAATTTTAATCCCCATTTCAGCCATTTCTACAGACACTGCAAATTCTGTGATAACTATGTCAGCTTTTCTGTGTTAAGATGTTTATTTTGGGAAAGAATTCACAATTGGATTAACTTGTGGTTAGCAAAATGGTTATCTAGTCAGACAATCCTTTACAGAAGTCTTAGCACAGTTGCTCTGAAATCAAGCAGTATTAAACAGGAGCATGGATCTGGCCTGTTTAATCTTGCCAGAGAATCTTTCTGATACTTAACTCTCCAGAGCCCAAAAGAACCAACTCTTTCCAAAACCTGTTTAAAAACCTGACACTCCACCATCTGAAATCACACTTGGTACTTCAGAGGTATATGGATCTCAGTTATCTCACACCTGGCAGACACATTTTCTGCACTGTCATAGAGTCATGCAATGGTTTGTGTTGGAAGGACCTTAAAGACCATCTTGTTCCACCCCTGCCATGGGCAGGGACACCTTCCATTAGCCCAGGTTGCTCCAAGCTCCATCCAACCTGGCCTGGAACAATGCCAGGGTTGGGGCAGCCACAGCTGCTCTAGGCAACCTGTGAAAGTGCCTCACCACCCTCATAGGGTGGAATTTCTTCCTAATATCTAATCCAAACCTGCCCTCCCTCAGTTTAAGGCACTCCTCTTTGGCAGTCTCCCCTTGTGAATATCTCTCCATACAAACCTGTGATATGTAATCTCTGCATATAGACAGAGCAAATTTATACATGTCACTCTTGGAGAATGAATCTAAAATCCCTATACAACAAATTGACACAAAAACCATTGAGTTACCACATTTTCTTGAGCAGCAGCAGCAGCAGCAGCAGGATTTCGAAGATCTTAAAAATATTCATAGTATCTGAACATGATGGACATTCCACATCCCTTTGTTATGCCTATGCTTGAATCCATTTCTCTTTGCCTTTATTTCATTTTCACATGTTTTTCCTTTCGTTTCCTACATCTACAATCATCAGCTCCTTCAAGAATGCATGAGATCCAACACATTCTAATAGTATAAAAAAAGAGGATCTTTATTCCCTGCAAAGCACAGCCTTATTTTTCCATAAAATCACTTCTCTTTGCATTTAGCTCACACATGCAGCCAGTATGAATCATCTCTTCAGGAGACAATCTCAGCTGACAGTAAACATGGTCATCCCAAATATGATTCCTGATACATGAGAAATGAAATAGGGTGTTGGCAACTACTACTCCCTCCGTATGCAAGGTTTAAATAGCACTTTTGTTACTGTGGATTTGTCTAGCAATAGTCTGAAGTTCTGGAACAGTTAGCAAAACACAAGGACACTCTCCAAAATCAAGAAAATAACCTATCATACCTGCTCAAACAAACAAAAACCTCCTCCTCATCACTGCGTTCCATGGTAAATCCTTTGGGATAGTTCCAGGCAAGACAGGCGACCCCAAAGGAATATTTTTACTAGAAAATAATTGCTATAAAAACAAACCACACTTCACCCGGCAGAGAATGCAAAATCAAAGCACCAACTGTATCCCATATCTATCCTACACTCAGAACACAAAATAACATTTGTAGCTTTTAAAAACTGTGCAGATAAAATAATTTATTGCTATTACTTCTACTTTGAAGCTCTCTTCTTTACAATTTAGCAGTAAATAGCTTTTAAACACTTACTTGCTCATTAGCTCAGGATAGCTTATATAGCAAAACTTCACCGACATGTCAAAATACGTTGTTAAATACCCAACACTGAGATCAATCAGGTCTTGTAGCACTTTAACAAACAGAAAGGCTATTTTACAGTGGTTGAACTAAAACCAGCCTCAAAACCCTCACAAAACAAAAACCCCAAACCCATAGCTGCAGGTCCTGTTACAAAAAAAAGGAGTTTCAATGGGAGTCATTGCAGGAAATCCTAATTGATACCACTGAAACAGAGATCAGTAACTCAGACTCTGATCAGAACAGACACAGGATTTGGGATTATGTGTTTGGAAGATGCCAGAAATTGCAGAAGAAACACAACAACACTAAACCAAGATTAGCTAAACTGACATTCAAGCACACCCTCTGAGACTTCACCGTGCACAGAACACAAACCACATATAAGTGGATGATAGAATATTATTTACATGCTGGAGTAGCTGATACTATGAATCCCAACTCTAAGTCAAGGAACCCTTGATGTCACCCTTTAATCCTGCTGTTATATCACGACTCATCTTTCATCAATGTATTTTCAGTCTTGCCATCACACTTTAATAGCAGGAAAAGCCTCATCTCTTCACCACTACATATCAGAATAGACTAGTAAACAGCATCTTGTTCTAATCGACCAATGGCCCTTTCCAAAGACATCACATCTTCTCACAGGGATTACATTTCCTTACCACAGTTTGGTTTTCAACCAACCAAAAAACCCACAATTAAAATAGTTTCTGCCATTTCTGATTAATTTGCTATGACAAATCTTTTGCATATATCACAGTTCCCTTTTCTGTTTTCACTAGCAGTGACTACTGATGCAGAGACATCTTAGGAGATAACTAATAGGACCTTGAGGATAAAAAACCCCAAGCAAACAGGAATTGCTTCAGCTCGAGTTACAGTTCAGAATGCCATCGTTTAAGAAGGAATGTTGTGTACTCACTCCTCACCTTCAGCACGACACAGAGCCAGGACTGTCAGACTTCTCACTGGGGAATCCACTGTGGCCAATAACATGGAATCATAGAACCATCAGGGTTGGAAGAGACCTGTAAGATCATCAAGTCCAACCACTAACCTGTCACTGCTGGAACCCCTAAACCCTAAACCATATCCTCCAGTGCCAGATCCAGATGCCTCTGAAACATCATCTCCCTGGACAATATTCCAGGGCCTCAACACCCTCACAGGGAAAACATTTCTCCTCACATCTCCTCTGGCTCTGCCTTGTCTCAACTCAAGGCCATTCCTTCTAGTCCTCAACACTTCAAGGATGTCTGTCATTATTGCAACAGATGACCTGTATGTCTGGACTTGATTTTTGTTTGCTCTATGACATTTTGTGTTTCTTATTTCAGGGGAAGGTACTAAGCAGAAGAAATGTTTCCCAGTAGCAACTGTGAAAACCATGAGCATTCTGTAGAATGATTTTCTCTTGTGTGTTTTTACATCTTCTAGGAGAATTTGTCCCTTTGCAAGCACTAGTACCAATATTCTTTAAAAAACCACAAAACCAAAACGAAACAAGAAGAGAAGTGTGAATGCATAAAGGAAAAAAGAAAATACCCTTTTTACAAGCTTATTTAGAAGCTGTAACATTCTGTTTAAACCAGCACCAAAGGGGTCTGTCAGCTACTGCCCAAGTGGCTATGTGAGTGTTTTCCCAGCTCAGACAGTCATCACCACAAAACGAGGAGCATGCAAACATGTGGAGAAACCAAAGCTTGGTATTAGTGCCTTTTTCTTAGGATATTCTGGAAATTAAACATAGGCTTAAGCAGGTTAAAAGAGGAAAGTTATTCCTGTAAATGAAATTTTTTAGTTTTTAAAATGTGTTTGTTTTCTCAGTGCTGTCTTCTTTGCTGTTGTAGCTGCTTAATTCTCTGTCTCATATAAAATGTAGTTTCTCTGTGGCTGAATTACAGATGTTTTCTGCATGGAACTTGGGCAGCAAAGGCTGAAGCAAATATTATCTCCAATCATCACCACTTCACAGTACTTACATCAACTATACACAGATTCTGTAATAGGAAAAAAACCCAAATATTGATTTTTACTTTAATCACCTTATTTGCTTCCTTTAAGAAAGCAATAGAGCTTTTTCCTGCCACTGCCTCCCTTCTAAAGCTTATGCTTTTAGAGCTACAGATGGCGTGAGCAAAGTACAAGAGACACTAATTGGACACAAATCAGAGAGATTTAAAAGGAAATCTGAACACTACTAGAACTCCCAACTTACAGCATCACTCTTAAAATGTTTCTCTTGCACATAATTTTCTACACAGCAGTAAAGCCATCTTGAACTGGAGTGTTTGGAAGCTCAGCGCAACTGAGTGACAGAAAACACTTATCAAAAGCATAGAAAATAGCCAACTTCCAGAATGAATTGTGTATTTTAACTTAATTGTCTCAAATTCTGACCTGATTTCAGGGTCTGAAGTTACTCAATTTCATTGTGAAAAATGAAATGGCAAAGAATAATACTCAAATATCACTTAAATTCCACTGTAGCTATTTTATTTGACATTCAGCTGTCCAGAGCAAACATGGAGCACACACAAACTCAGTGAAAAAAGTAATACTGTTACCTTGGCAATGCTACTTTGCCTTTTAGATTAAAAACATTTATTTAGAAGCATTTTAAGAGATAAAGCTGCTCCCAGTAATTTTTCAGCCAAGTAGATTATCTTACCACCAAGTTTTTGTAAAGAGTCATCCTTCCAAAATTAGAACACGTGTGAATTACTGCAGAATCAGAACATAAATCAATTTGCAATGTGCCATGACATCTTTACTCCTCATGTTGTATTTACTGACTTTGTTATTCAATGCTACGTAGAAATGCATTCCTAAATCAGAATGTTTTACTGAAGGTCCTAAGATGCTGAAAGAATTGCACTTTGAGTATAAGATTAGGGACAGAAGAGAAGTCTGAAGCTTTTTTCCCTAAAAAAACAAAGGAGAAATGAGAAAATTAAGAAAGAAAGTGCTGTAAAGCTATAAAGAATAAGAAGAGTAGATGGAATGAGAGTTAAAAGTAAATAAGATTAATAAGATTAAGACTCATCTTAAGAGCAGATTTAACACTAGCTGACAAATTGTTACAAAGTGAGGTCTCAACATGGAATCTCATAGGTCCCAACATTAATTGGGTTTTATTTAGGAATCTACAGTAAGACTTTGGAACAAATACACAGCAGAGCAAAGGTACTCCAACTTAAGTTAGCTTTTTAAAGAGAAATTCTGAAGTCTAATTGACCAGAGACCCAAGTAGAAGAAACCCAAATGTGAGACCTGAAAAATGCAGGTGTCTTTCTTAGCAGACTAAAGACTATCACCCATAGCCATCCCCAGAGTACTATGACCTTCCCCAGATCCAACAGGTAACCATGACAGGCAACCACTGAGGAATGAGAAGCACTTAGCATCTTCAGAGGTGTTCACTACTATACATTCTCAGATGACCAAACAACCTCTAGCCTCCACATGCAGAGAGCATAGAACAGCACAATGGTGATAGCTTTGTAGAATCATCAAGGTCAGAAGAGACCTCTAAGATCATCAAGTCCAACCATTAATCTGTCACTGCTGGAACCCCTAAACCCTAAACCATATCCTCCAGCGCCAGATCCAGACACCTCTTAAACACCCCCAGGGATGGTGACTCCACCACCTCCCTGAAAAATATTCCAGTGTCTGAACCCACTCACAGGGAAACATTTCTCCTCACATCTCCTCTGACTCTGCCCTGGCTCAGCTCAAGGCCATTCCCTCTAGTCCTCTCCCTGCAGCCATGGCAGGACAGACCATCCCCCACCTCTCTCCAAGCCCTGTCAGGGAGTTGCAGAGAGCCATGAGGTCACCCCTGAGCCTCTTCTCCAGGCTAACCAACCCAACTCCCTCAGCCCTTCCTCATGTGCTCTAGCCCTTTGCTGCCCTCCTTGCCCTTGGCTGGACTCGCTCCAGTGCCTCAATGGCCTTTTTGCAGTGAGGGACCCAAAGCTGAACACAGCACTGAGCTGTGAGCTCCCCAGTGCCGAGTACACCAGAACTCAGAGCTGCTCCTGACTTCCAATTCTGTGCAGCTCCCAAAGGATATTCAGTGTGACTGCACTGACAGCAATTCCCAGCACCTCTCCAGGGCCAAGTGCTGGCCTAGTTATCTGCTATCTGTCAGGAGTCCCTTTCATTCTTATCTAAGCTGTCACCACTGCTCTCAACTATTGCTATTTTCTGATCATTATTGCAACTGCCAGTTTTTAAACCCCAGACTTTAAAGTCATTTTATTACACAATAATCATAAACTCTCTTTTATACCATAATTTTTTCCACTGGTTGGGTAGTTGAAGGGAAAAAATTATCTCAAAATGAATTATTAAAGATCAGCCTGCACCAAGTTTTACGCTTTTAGTTCTGGAATGAAATTTTCTGCAGCCTCTGAATTGTAAGTAGCTCACTTTATTTGATCAAAGAAAAACATCAGTTCTTATAATTGGCATAATGTAATCTCTAAGCTGTGCTATCAATGACAAGATGTTACAGAAACACCATGATCAGTTAGCAACTCAGGTGCCAAACTCAGTATTAAACCACTTCAATAAACACACACTTGTTTATTCCAAGGAGCACAGGCAGATCCCTGTGTTGATAAGGGATGACAGGCTCTGCATGCACAGCTGGTGGGGATGGGTTCTTTGGGCAACAGTTAAAGGTCTGGTTGTTTAGAAGAAGCTCCTGATTTCCGTGTGTCAGCTCTGCACTCAGCATTCCCAAATCCTGAGCCATATGCTCTAGGATGGCCCTGTAGGGAGGCTGGACCAGATGACCCATTGTGGTCCCTTCCAACCTGATTCTGTGATGCTGTGAATATGAATACTGCTTTTGAAATTAGGGATCCAGCGAAGAGCAAGGTGGGATTTTTCCTAAAGGCAGAACATATAAACCAAGATACATTCCACCTTAAAAACAAAACCTAACAGTAAGAAAGCTGTGTCTGGGCAATAGTAAGGAGTGTCCATACTTAAAACAAAGGTAATACGGAAATAAATCTAGAGAAATAGTTCTTTCCCCTTTCCCTCCATTTTTAAGGGCAAAATACTGTTTGTCTCACACACTTTGGATTCTAAAGGTTTTCCCATTTTGAAAAGCCATAAACTCCCCTTGTTGCCTGGTGTTTTGCTGGGGAAGACAGAAAATTTTCATGTAGAAGTGAATTTTGTTAGGACCTACAATGGCAGAGCAAGAAGTAATGGGGAGAAATTGAAAGAGGGAAAGTTAGATTAGATCTTAGGAAGAAGTTTTTGTTGTGAGGGTGATGAAACACTGGCAGAGGTTGCCCAGGGAGGCTGTGGCTGCCCCAGCCCTGGCAGTGTTCAAAGTCAGGTTGGGTGAAGCCTTGAGCTCTGGTGGGAGGTGTCCCTGCACAGGGCAGGGGGTTGGGGCTAGATGATCTTTAAGGTCCATTCCAACCCCTTACATACTATGAGTCTATGAATGCAAAGTTAAAAATACAGCAGACATTTGCAAATTAAGTGAGAAAAGAGCCATAAGTAAAGTATATTAGGGATATGATACCCATCAGATAAATTAACACCCATGGAAAAAAGATCACACTTTTATCTTGCCTAATTCTTCTGTACTAAGTAATGAACAAATAAAAAAAAAATTGGAGCCAGCACTGATAGCTAGTCAACTTCCACTCATCACTTGCCTCTTCCCTGACCCCTTTATCCTGTTTGGATTTCAATATGTGACAGTGAACTGGTAACTGGAACAGTGATGTTACCTAGAAACTACTTTGGAAATCAGAAAGCACAAATGTCACCCCTGAGTGTAATAACTAGGGAAGAGAATGCAAATTCTGAAGTGAGACTCTGCTATATAATCACTTTCCAAAGGACTGTTTACTTAATAGAAAATTTATATGTGTCAGCAAATTGACAGGCCAAAACTGTAATCATAAAAACGTTTTTCCATTTTATCTGAAGTTTAGTTGGAGTGTGATCATTATAAAGGCTGATATTAAGTCAGAAATTCATCTAGTAACATTAATATAAGAGGAATGCACACCTGTGACTCGTGAACTGCATGACAGTATTTTACATTCCTCATTAAGTTTTCCTATGAAATTCCTGGGTGTTTCTTTCCAAAACATCACACAACAGGACCATGTTTTTCCCTTGGACATACACAGTTGCTTTCCCTTGAAGCACGTGCAACACTTGGTTTTCACATATTACAAATTGTAGAGAACAGGTTTATAATAATCACCTGGAAATGAGGTGAAACCAACAATGTTCAAGCTAAAAATCCCAAATCTACAGTTCTTCGTAGTTACATCTGAGGAACTACAAGTACTATGGAGAATATGAGGGAATGACTGATCACAGTCTCTTCCAATCAAGTGGCAGGTAACCAATAAATCAACAGTTTAGGAGAAACAAAAGGAAATATATATCACATACCAGGTGGATTTCCTTATCTCAGGACCATAAGAGAAATGTACCTTTAAAAAGCCACTGGTCAAAGTCATGCAATAAAAATCCATACAGGACTAGCAGGTATGAAACTGCTGCCTCTGACTCAGAAAATCTCTGGGCAACAAACTATTAGAGGCTGAGACTTAAGAAGATATGAAGGTATAGAATTTCAAATGTTCCGATCAAGATCTAATCCTTTACAAGGATGCAAGCACAGATATGGAATCCATAGGAAACACCCACAGGAATTACTCTCAGAATCACAAATCATCAGAATGGAGAAAGAAAAGAGGGAAAGCAGTCATTTCTTGGAAAGGATAACTTCAGCAAGAGAAGATCCATCAGGCCTTAATTAGATTCATAGAATAATCAATATTGGAGGAGTTCACCAAGTCCAATCATTAACCTGTCA
>NW_008667974.1:0-1056 GCF_000695815.1 Acanthisitta chloris
ATCAGGGGGCTGGATTCGATTAATGGTAAACATAGCTTCGGAGCGATTACTGGTAACAAGCAGGGCAGGCTGAAATGACAAAAGATGTACACGGCCCAGAAAATGTGGCCATTTTGTAATAGTCAAATGATACTTTCTCACACTTTAGAAACTTTTGTAGAGTTTAGTGGTATCAATGAAAAGCTTCTATAATGGTCAATTCCATAGTTTCATATGTGCTCACGAATCTGTTGATAACGGGAATTGAATAGTTAAAGCTGAGAGTAGGATACGGAATAGTCAAGTAGAGAGCACCTGAATAAACAGAATGTAGAAGGTTGATTAATAAGGCATTGTTTTAGTTTATTAAGCATGAAAAGGGTAGAACTTAGGGCATTATTTTAGCTTAGGGATCATAAACACAATGTATATATGAAGGAGTAAAACTAGATGCAGCTGGACTCAGGACCAGGCAGCAGAAGAGCAAGACCAAAGAGCATGTGCCAAACTCAAAGGTGAAAATATCAGTCTGATGAAGACCATCAGTCTTCCTCCTGACAAGCCCGGGATGACCACCAGAGACCATCGGACTGATGTCAAGCGGGAGGAGATGAAGGAGGAGATTACGATAATTATTTCAAAGAACTAATTGTAATAATGGCCGCCTATTCCTGGAAATAATGAATATGTATAAGCATTTAATGTACATAAACTGAAGGTTTTGTCCCTGGTTGCACAAGTTTGGTGGAATGATCCCCCTTGTGCCCAGTGCTGAATAAACAAATACCTGCTACTCAGAGATACAAGTCTGTGAGTTGTTCTTTTCCAGGTTTTCTTGGCATCACCATGGGGCATCTCAAAATATCAAAATTTCACATTATGCTTGAAAACCATAGTGCAAAAAGCAATTAATCAGGAGCCTACCCTTAGGACAGTTCCATCTTGCTTCAAAAGTTTGAATTCCTCAGATTTAGGAAGTGGCATCCCTGTTGCTATACAAAATGGCTTGAACTCGACGCCAGAATTGAGTTCAACAGGATCTAGTAAGTTTTCTATCTGAGGTGAAAGATCTGCTGA
>NW_008667974.1:1098-11989 GCF_000695815.1 Acanthisitta chloris
AAATAGACAGTAGCAAAACAGGTTTAGGTGTATGTACAATGAGCACAGGCAGCATGGGTGTCTGCTTCTGCCTTCACTTATGTGGGCATATGCAAGAATCACCCTTACCAAAGTCAGAATTTTTACATTAGTGTAAATATCATGTGAGAAGGAATACGTCCTGTGTTCACTCTTCTTTCTTTTTCCCACCTCTCTTCCCTCTTTATTGCTGACATTCTAAGCACAGTCTAGCCATGGCAAAATCATGCACACATTTGGTACTGAATTTTGTCTGTTTTCTCTCCATTTTGGCTGTTTATAAGAGCAGTCAGATCTTAACAGTATACTTTGGCTGGTTGGATCAGAGTCTTATTTCTCTATTTGTTTTTATTATTGAAATTATTTACAAATTAGCAGTGATTTGTCACATAATTTATCCAGCAGAAATAATAGATCCTGCGTGCATCTTACAGAACACTGTGTGCAAACATTGTCTGAAACCATAGAGATCAAGAATGTGCAGCTTTGTAAGCTCAACTTTCTCTCAGAGAGACAGAGCTGTTCTAAACTCTGGGGTTATCCTGGTGTCTCAGTCATCAATTTCAGACCATGAAGCACTTGGTATAGGAATGTATGCAGACAAATAAAAGGTAAAGGTAAAATACCATGAGACTGTCCAAAAGCTGGATGTACAGTTTCTGTCAGTGACTGACATTAAGGTCAATGTCATATCCTATTGAGTGAATTTTGAAAATCTACCTCTAATGAAAGCAAAATCAGATGAAATGTTAGGATATAAGCCTGATAAATGCTAGGTCAGAGGCTTAAAAACACTGTATTGCTATGAAGTTGTGTAGAAGTGTCTGGGCTCCTGGAATGCAAAAGGCAGAGCAAGGATAAAAGCCTGGAGTGTTAATGCTGTACCAGCATTAAGACCTGTTTCAGTTACACTGGGAAAAGCCATTTACTACCATGTTACCTTGCTTTACCTTCTTTTTCACACTGCAGACCATGCCATCCAAAGGAGCAGATGCAGCCCTTAAATCTGTCGCATGTCCCTCGATTGTGACAATTACATTTGAGTTTGCAATCTGACCCATAAAAACCAGGTTTGCATTCTGCAAGTACATATGTTCCAGTTAGTGCAAAGGTACTAGAAAATGTCTTCCATTAGTTTTCAATCTCATGATTTTAAAAAATTTTTACATGCCTGTAAAAAATCCTATCTTTTACTCCCCTCTGTTAGTTCCCTTCTGTATTTCCTATGTGCAGAACACTTAAGGACTCCACCATTCTTTTTTTGTTTTACTATACCTTTATCACATTCCAGTCCCATCCATCCTGTGGCACAAGAACAACCATATGGATCTGGTAGACAGAACATATAGTTTCTGCAACCGTAATTTTCTTTACAGCTCTCTTCACAAGTTTTGCCAAATGTATTGGCTCCACAAGCTGTTGAAGGAAAAGAATAACACAACAGCATTGTCCACAAAAGAAGTGCTTCTAATGATATAGCTTTAGACAAGTGAAAACATGCATTTAAATTAAAAATAGCATTTTAACCATTCAGATACCAAATATATTAACAACCATAGCAACTTCAGCCACAGCTGTTCTATTGGTTAAATACAGCAGCAGAAACAAACATAATTATCTCTCATATGAAGACCTGTCAGCCAAGCACTCTTTGCTTTGGATACAGGGGGACAGATCTTCAGAAATCTATTCTCTTTATAAGCCTTTTCAATACAAAATAGACAAACGGTGCCATGAAAACCAAATATTCTTCTTAGAGGTCAGTATATATGAAACTGATGAGCTCAAAGTTTTGTTTTTATTATAAATGCTACATTAGAAGGGCTCAGATGTCAACTATTCTGATAGCTTAGTTCTAGTATTTGCAGCATTGCAATTCAATAAAAATATAAGTATACATATTTATCAATGAACACAAAAGTTGCTTGGAGATATCAAAGCAATGTGATGCCTGCTCTGATTCTTCCAGAATATAAACTAATTGTCACAGACACAGATTTGCACAAACAGCCATATACTATCAATATGCCCCTAGAGACAAAGCAGCCTGTGAGCATATAGCAGCCTCTTTAGAAGCAGCCAGAGAATCTCTTACACAGGGGTTCATTTCCTAGTACCAATATATCCTTAGGATCTCCTATTCTAACATGCATTCAACAGTCAGTCAGTAGCATAGACCATACTGACTTTGAGGGAATCACAGGACAGCCAAGTTTGGAAGTCACCTCGAAAGACCATCTACTCCAGCCTTTTGTGAGAAAAGGAGCCTAGAGGATGTTATCTAGCATATTGCCCAAGTGCATATTGATCAAGAAGAGTTGGAAACATTCATCTTTCCTAGTCACATAATCTCTACTAGGAGAAGAGAGGGAGAAACTAAATCACAAGTACAAGAACAGCCTTACTAATTCAGGGCTCATCTCATCCAGCACTGTCCTGTCTCCAGCACCAGCTGTAAAGGCTATAACTTCAAAGAGTAAAAACAAGGCTACTCCTGGTGATGCTTCCCTCAATAATATGCCAACTTCTTGTACTGAAAACAAATTAATAAGCAATCTCTGAAAATATTATGTGCTTACCTTTCTCACATGTTTTCCCCATAAAACCTGGAGGACAGATGCATTCCCCAGTATCTTCATGACAAATACCATTGTTCGTGCAGGAAGGGCAGTGGGAGCTACAGGAAGGGCCCCATTTCTGAGCTTCACACCCTTTTATAGAAAAATATAATGAAATATTTGTTGTCTTCTTATTCAGTATCCAATGAAGTGGTAAAATTCTTTTTGATTAAGGCAAACAATAAAAATACGATTTACAGGGACCCCCCCCACACTCCAGCCATTTGGACCACTTTAGTTATTATGGTGGCAGTAGCTTCAAAATCCAAATTTGAGGCATCGCATTTATTCCTTCACAACTCCTGGAAGTATCCTGTGGATGTTCATAAGTGAAATATGCATTACTATCAAAAACATTTTCTCCACAATGTGAGATATTTGAACATCTATTTATTTTTTCGTATCAGTTTTATATTTCAATTGAAGTTAATAATGTTCTTTATATCTGATGAACATGGACACCGCAGTATGAGCTATGAGACGTGTAGAACACTTAGAAAAATATCCAAACAAAATATTCAAACAAATATCATCTACTAGGAAGCGAACCTTAAGAGTTTGCTAAGTCTGGGGTTATTTGTGAAGTTGCAATAATGTATACTAAAGATGATAAATCTTAGGATAGATAAGGCTTGGATATAGCCCACCACAAAGAACAGGGAAACCCAGTGAAGAGTGACCTCCTTCATTCATACTTACTTGTTGTTTGAAAAGCTGAGATGCTGAGAAAAGAACTAGCTGACCTGGAAATAGGTTGAATGGGTTGAATGTAAATCTGATTTTTTTTCTCTCTCTCAGCTGTTTAAACGAATATCAGCTTGTACCAAAGTTCCTTGGGGAAAAAAAATTCTTCTGACATAATCTGATGGCAGCGTATGCCAAGAAAGATTTTGTTCCTTATTTGGGCACAGTATGTTTCATTTCAAATTCATTATGACTTTAAAAAATTAATCATGAGCACACACTAACGGAACTTACGTCTTACAATAAGCCTTGTGTAAGCAGAAGTAAAGAGATTTCCTCCTATATATCTGGCAGAGTAAACCCCTGCATCCTGTGGTTGAACTTGAGCATACGAGACTTCCAGCTCCCCTGGCACTTCATGCCTGGGCACAGAGTGGATGAAGGAACCTGGGGAAGGAGCACACAGATAGCACAGACAAAAGTCATTCACCCTCTACATACAGAAGCAAGTCTGCATTGCTTACTGAAGAAAGCCACCTGGGATGAGCTAAGGAACAGAATCTGCTTATTATTAATTTGCTGTCAGCTCTTTAGCTATACTAGTTATTCATAATTGAAGAGGTGCAAGTTAAAAGGAATGAAGATTTTGAGGAGGTTTAGTGGATGAATGGGACAAACAATTTCATGTTCAGCATTGCAAAGTGTCTAGCGGTTAAACATGTTCATTTTGTTTCTTGATCACTTCTGAAGTGAGGGGTAACAATCTGTAGGAGTCTAGCATGGCCGGAATTGAACAGCAAATGGAAGCCAGGTCCAGTTTAACCTGAGTAGCACAAAAAGATGAAGCAGACCAAATCTGAAGAAAACTCAGCACAGCTCTATCTTTCCTTCCAAGGCTTAACATATTTCTGTTTCTTCTATATTTTGTTTCACCAAGGAGCTTATCTACGTTATTCTAGGTTTGCTGTAGTTGGTTATACATATTTGCTAAGTAAGGCAGTAGCATTTGGTCTTCTCCCATCCCTCTGGATCACCAATTAACAACATTCGAACATTGGTTGCTGCCAAACAGAAGCTGCATCCAGTGAACTTCAGGACCCCTGGGAGTCCTTCCACTCCAGTCTGTTAGAGTAAGGCTACTGCAGACATCTTATGCCAGGTTCAGCCAGCTCTCCCTCTAAAATATACATGCACATCGCTCATACACATCATACCAACAAAGTCATCCACAAACAAACCCACACAGCAGAACTGTGACTTGATGGGTATTGCCTGTCCGTATGGGACTGACTAAAATGGTTTGGGTTAGAAGATATCTTAAAGATTATCTGATTCCAACTCCCCTGCCAGAGCTGGGATACCTTCCAGTAGACTGGGTTGCTCAAAGCCCCATCCAACTTGGCCCAAAACACTTCCAGGAATGAGGCAACCAACATTTCTATGGGCAACATATTTCAGTGACTTACTACACTCACATCCTAGAATTTCTTTTTAGTATCAGATCTAAATCTAATTCAGTTTAAAGCAACCCCCCCTTGTCCTGTAACTCCAAGTCCTTGTAAAAAGTCCTTCTCCAGCTTTTCTGCAGCCCCCTTCAGGTACTGGAAAGCCACCATACAGTCTCCCCAGGGACTTCTCCAGCTGCATAATTCCAACTTTCTCATCCTGTCCTCACAAGAGTGGTGATCCATCCCTTTAATTGTTTTTGTGGCCCTCCTCTGAACGCGCTCCTACAGGTCCAGCTCCATCTTGTATTGGGGGTCCCAGAACTGGACACAGTAATTATCAGGGATGTATCAGTAATTATCAGGGATGTTTTTTTCAACAGCAACCTCAGGTGAAAAATTTGACCTACTGTCTAGAGTCAATTTGAGAATTTTTTGTCAAATGTTCAGTTGAAATCCCAGTTAAGGGAGCACCATTATATAAGAGTTCTTACTACGCCATCTTATCTGGTTCTTGTGTGAGAAAATGCTGACAGGAGATCACAAAATTTCCCTGGGGACCCTGAAAGGGCAAGTGTTGGCAAACCTTCTCCACTGTGCCCTCACATAGCAAATCTCTGAAGAGTGAAGAAACAGGTATTCACAAAACTCTACTGTGTATATTGGTATTCATGAAACTCTCCGTTTATACTGCTTTTTTAAAAGACATCTTTTATTTATTTTTCTCTTCCAGACTGTAGTAAAGTTCTCTAGGTAATCAGTAACCGGAGTTGAAGCTGACCCATGCATGCATCTTTTGCAGTGTGTTGACACTTCCTACCTCATCCTGCTCTGTTTACTCCGTTTCCTGGTGGCTCACTGTAAACTAGACTATCAGTAGATAAAGATATACACAACTATAATTTGTTGGAGTCTAACATTCTAATTATGAAGGCACTGTGAGTTTTAGTGGCCTATATTTTCCTACATTTCTATAGGAGGTAGATAGAAAACTGCACGTATTTCCAAGTGTCAAGCAGGAGCAACACACAGCTGAACAGTGAGTCACGTGTGATTTAGGTGCCATGTTAGATAGACAAATTTGAGTCGTAAAATTTACACCCTAATTCTCGTAGTTGAATGAAATAAGCATTAGATTTTGTTGACAGCTTTTCCCTCCTAATAGCAGATTACTAGTGCTTAATTTCTTAGCCTGAAGAGATCATAGAAGCTAAATGGCCTCCAAAGGCCATTTGAAGAATGAAAGTTGTGGATCAAAAAGCAGTAGAAATGCAAAGAAAAACACAGTTACCTGGGCCTTTATAGGGGCACAGAAAAGAAAATGAAAAATAACTAAAATCAACCAGGCAAATATATGAAGAGATGTAGGAAGAAAACAAAAAGAAAAACAAGCAACAAAGGTATTAAAAGAGGATTTGGCATTTTGGTGGAGGAGAAACTGGTCAGAGCGATATATTGGATATGGAAAATTGCTCCTTTAGGAAGCATTAAATGGCTGAGGAAATACATCTGCTGCAGTTGCATAGCATGGGCATCATCAGCAATAACTTTAAAACAGTTACTTGGCACTCGGCTAAGATAATGACTGTGGGAAGAGACAAGAAAGATTGATTACCATTCTTGTAGATCACTGCATCTTCCTCTTTTGCTGCCATTCTGATGAAGGAAATATTCACATGTTCTCCTTTATTTGCTGTAACAGTTAATGCCACTGGGTGAAATGAGGCTGAAAACAGAACAGAAATATGTGATAAATAGCAGTTATTATCACTATCTGGTCCCTGGCCTTAAACCTGAGAATAGTTTACAGTGTGACCCTAACACAGATTTTGACATTTAAATTTCTTTAGAGGGCAAACCGGTCCTTTACCACCAGCAACCTCAACCTGCGTTTTGGCAAAGAGAGAGGACTTGCCTATACCTGTTCTGAAAAACAGTGCACTGGAACCTGGGGCATAAAAAAAATAATTGGATTTTGGCTGAGTAACTGGAAACACTTCCTAATTAGGAGCTCCAAGTGGCTGTAAAACTATCCCTATTTTCTTTATCCTTTGAGACACTTTTAATGCAGATTGGATAAAGTACTGGAAATTGCATTGTAGGGCACAAGCTGTCATCGGCAAACAAATGCCCAGAGTGACTCAGTTCTTTTTTGCTTAAGCATTATGATGTAGAACAGTTGAAAGTGTTCAGGAGACCACAGTCTGGAGGAGATGAGGTAAGATAGAGTAGGTCTGTGCTTGTGTTCACCACACTCTCTGGAAACACAGAGAGTGTTGGCTTGCACCAAGAGCAAAAGAAATAAAGTCATATTCACAGGCAGTCATACCTATACCAAAATATTCTCAGTTGAAAATGTGGCATAACTAAAATAAAAATTCTGTGTAAGGGACTGTCTAGACCAGTGATAGTTTTCAGTTTCTCAGCTGGGAAATAGAAATTAATTTTCCTGCTTAAACAAAAAGGTATTTTATATATTTGTTTATAGTTCTTGATTTAAATGAAAGAAGAAAGAAGTAGATGGAAGGATTTTCATAACAGTTTTGCCTTCTCCTTATCATATCATCACTAGTGGAAAAACTTTTCAGAATTACAGAAATGTAATTGGGGAAGGGACAGAAAAATCTCAAGAAATGGTAATTTTAATTAACACATTAATTTGAAATAGGTTAGATTTAAGTTAGAATTAGTTGGAAAATTCCAATGCAAAGCTGTGAAGTGTTTTGAGGACAAATTCAGGTTTTCAGGCAATTTTTAGCTCTGAGTTTTTGTGCCATACTGTTGTTGACGTGTCATATGTGAAAAAAAACCCTACCTGTTTTAAAATTAAGCAAAGTTGACTTCCAAACTGTTCATCTCACTACCTGAATTAGAATTTCACACCTTTGTACTTTCCCTTTTAGAGAGGGGATTGAGGCACTGATTTTCATCAGTCCCTTTGCTCTTTCTGTTTTTGAAGCTGTTTAGGCTTAAGAGTTCCTACTGTGCAAGTTCCCATCAGCTAAGTCCTTGTTGCCACCTGCCTCCCAGCAGAGTGAGTGGAACCTTTCTGACAGGAAGACCCACCTGAACTTCTGCTGGGAGAAATCCTCAAAGAGCCATTTGTGCTCCTTGTCAGCTCTGCATTTGCATAGGTTCCATTTCTATTAAATTAGCGCTCATTTCACAACAAATATTATGTTTAAGGAATACATATAAAAGTTAGTATGAACTGTTAGACAATTGATTCCTAAAAAATTGCCTTTTATCTATAATCATGCCTCCCTTTATTGGTTCATTTGTACAAAACCTTTGATAAAGTATTCTTTGGTTCATACTAATGGTTGCAGAAAACACATCTGTGTCTGAAATTTGGTGGCAAAAATTACACAGAGACAGGATCAGAAAGCAGAGAAAAAACTATGAACTAACTTTCTGTCATATTTTATATGTAATAGAGCTGCAAAAATGAGCAAGCAGATGCTACTTCAAAGTTTGTATGAGGTTGAAACTGTGCTGGCACATCCACAATAAAATTTTGCAAAATTTCTATTTCAGAATTGAATTTTAATTAAAAATCAAAGTGTTTGTGTTATGTGATGTAAAATTAAAGAAAGAAAGTCTAAGTAAGGATGAAGACATTTATATCAATCCAAATGAGCTTCTCTCCTAGAATATTGTTTCCTTGAAAATTGTGATGCTTTGTTTTATTTATGATTGAAAATAAGACAACTATTGAAAATTCACAATTATATGCAGAATGGAATTTCCATCCCCTGTGCAGTTCTAGTGTTTATTCTCTGAGCCTCTGCCACATGTTTTCATTCCTTTGCAAGTGATATACAATTGATTTCAGTAGGACTCTTCCTGCTTGATATTAAGTACATCCATAGGAATCTATTGAGGATTTGTCAGTTTACCTAGGCACTGGTATCTGCTCTTACATCTTAGAGAAACAGAGATTTCCAATATGAATCATGAAATAAGATCTCATTAGAAACAGGCAAAAAAAACCCTAAAAGCAATCCCAGCTTACTGTCTGCTCCCAAGATAGAAGTTATTATTATGGTAAAATTTATTGTCTATTTAAGAAAAAAATCAACTGCTTTCGCAAAAACTAACTGCTATTTACAAATGATCCTATGGGGTTCAGTTGCAGTGGCTTTGGACCAAATTTAGTGAGGCAATACTAATTGTTTTAATGAGATATGAAACATTTGTATTCCCATTTTCTTTTCTTTGCATGTTGTTAGGCTTAACCACAAGACATTTTCTTCAGAGTATTGTTGCAATGGAAATGAATGCACACTCCCTGGTGGGCTCAGTTCCAATGTATTTTTAGACTGTGACTTGTACTACATGATTTCACATCTTGAGTGCGCCAATTCCTTATACAGACATAATGAAGTTGCAGGACAAGTGCCATAATGCTCTGTAGCTAGAATTCCCATTGTTATCCCTTTGCCCACAATGACTGAGTTTCTGTGGGGAAAACTCAAATATATATGTGAAAATACACATTTATTGTGCAGTGAAATTGCATAAATTATATTTGACTAGATGCAGAACAGGCTGTTCTCTGTACTGTTCTATCTTAGATCTGTGTGCTGTATACAGTATTAGCATTTCTGCCCATGAAAAGATAAAGCATAAACTCTTTCTTCTCATTGCATGTATGAATATTGCATGTGTAACCATAATGATACAACATAAAGAATTCAGAAGAACAGACTTGTTGCTTTCACAATAGCAGATGCGTAGAATAAATCAGAAAATGGACCTGTTATCTTTCCATATTACACAGCAAAAATCTTTACCCTATCTTAGTATGTGATAATAGGTACATAACCAGGCAAATAACAGTTCCCACGAAAGTCAGTGGGGTTACCCAGATGATTAATGCTTTGTAAGTGTTTCAGCAGCTTCTTGCTCCGAGGCTGCAGAACAGTGGCTGGATTTTCAGAAGTGCTACTTCTTCCCATGACTTTTGTGTCCCTAATGGGAAGCTGAATATTTCGTCTTTCCTCAATATTTGCTGTTGAAAAACACACTCTACCTTTAAAAATTATGCAAACAACAGTAAAGTGGAAAAAGGTCTGTTTTCCAGTCACATATGCTTTGCCAAACCTCACAGTCCTTCCTTGACCTCTTCTTCCTTTTTCTGTGCACTTTAATAGCTTTGAGAATTTCTGATGCACCTCTTTCTCACCCACCTAATCTGCTTAGATTCTATGCCTTCACTGAGGAGTTTCTAGGTCAGATTTTGTTTCTGAATGCTTTTGCAGAGAAAATCTGAGAAATGGATGTAAATACAGAAACAAATCAAAGAAACCTACCAACTGCTGGTATGAATGTTGTTTCTGCTTAGAACATCTTCTGCCCCGTAGGAAGCTCTCAAAGTTTGACTAAAAATTGTCTGCTCCTAGGTCCACAGATATGAAGTGCTAAGAACTGATTGATTCAGAAGACACTCTTCTATGCATGCGTGTTGTTCTATAACAGAACAGCCAGAAATGTGCTCAGCGCACTGGCAGTCTGCCACAGGCAAGGTCATGTTGACTTTCCACAGACTGTTATCTTATCTCCTCCTCACTGTAGCCTCCTTTGAAACAATGGAATTGTCAGTCTGTATCTGCAGAGCTTTCTTGGTGACCAGTCCTACCCTTCAAAGACCACATCTGGTCAGAGAAAACAAAAGCCAAAGAAAAATGCACTTGTCCTACTCACCTTGCTTCCAACGTACCTATGTTCAAAGAAATAAACAGACACTAGCTGCTGCTCTGACAAATGAAAATAACTCTTTTTATAAATTTGCTATATATTTTCAGGAGGTGCCAACAGCAAAAATTGCTCTTACTGAAACCTTATGAAGAAAGATTAAAAGTGTCAAATCTCCTTACAGACCAGCTGTCTTGGCAGAAAACATTAGCAATATGGTAAAATTTACTAAAAATTTGGTGCAGTTTTGAAGTTTGATTTACTGCCAAAAATTGCCCAAAATTTGTTCTACTTTTCTGTAGTTTACAGTGATCTCTGGTTTGGAATTTTTTTCCAGAAGTCTAATGAGGTCCAGAAACAAGAAAAATTTTGCATGTAAGAAAATGTAATTTAATGGATAGAGTGATGAACCTTGGAAATCCCACCTTC
>NW_008667974.1:12011-20897 GCF_000695815.1 Acanthisitta chloris
TTCCCTACTGCACATAGCCTTAAAACCACAGTCAATCAACTAGTGAAATCTGTAGTGGATTTTTCTGAATAAACTTCTTAGACTTTTGGAAAACTTCTCTAGAGATTGCTTAATTTTTTTCTTATACTGACACAGACAGTGTTCTTGATCTGCAGTTTTACTGAACCTTAGGCAAGGCAATTATTTTATAGGCTCAGGTTGCCAGCTTGTTTAAACCAATAGAATAGCAATGTTTAGACAGCCACATCTCAGATATGTCAAGATTTTAAAATGGAAGGATGCTTAGAAATCAAGGGCCTAGGATGTGAATTACCCATCACAGGACTGCCTTGCCTGCTCTGGAGCCATGTTTGTGCCCACTGTGTCAACCAGGAATAACTGACAGTGTGCAAGCAGTACCATGGTAAATTCAGATCTGATCACCATACAGTACCTCCCAGTGGCATCTTCATAGTATGTATCCTTGTCACCTCATCCTTGAGTTTCCCTTCACAGTAATATGCTCCAATAGTTTCACTGGCCTGTTCCCTCTTCCACACCACTGTTTTGGCTGCTGCTCTCTTCGAATCTTCATTAACTTCCAGTGGTTCCCGGTGCTGGTTTGCCACATCCTCCTGGTCTCTCTCTATTGTGATAGACTCACGGGAACGCCATTTGGAGGTGATACATGTAAGTGACGTCTCGGAATTCCCCACCAGAGGGAATGAATTGATCAGTATGAGGTCCAGTGCTGCTTCCACTTTACCTAAAGAGAAAAGCATCAAATATCAAAATTTTACTGCAGAGTTCAGGTATGTGGCTAATCAAATCACCAGGTAAGCTGTTTCACCCAGTACTCAAGATTTCTCTGGCTGATATCTTGCACAGCATTTGTGCAAAATAAGAAGAATGTAGATTAACTATTGTGATACAATGATTTTAGGATTTATTTTTTATATCACAGATAAATAGAGTTTGTTCTTCTCAGAAATGGCTGTAAGTCAAAACATGTAGGATTTCTTTTAAGAGTGGTTGCAGAAGTCCAAGGAAAACCATGGATTGCAGAAGCAGATAGATCTGTGTATAGCTTGATGTGCACATAAACGACTCAAGTATGGTGCTTTGCTGGTAGCAGGGTCAGTAGATGGTAGGTTGACTGTTTAATTGTGTTTCTTTTTTCTCCTTTACATGGAATTAATATGTATGTATTGATGTAAAGCAGTTATGTCTTTCAGTTATAGGAGCTGGTAGTAATTTGGACACTTGGAGTATTTTTTTTCAGCTGTTCTATAAATTTGGAACAATGATTTCATAGTTAATCATGTTAAGCATTTGAAGCCCTAACAGACAGTGGTAAGAGCCATGACACAAAGAAACTTCCTCAAAAACAAAGAGCAAGTAGGTAATACTAGTAAAGTGAAGTTAGGTTTAAATCACTCAAATTTTCTGCCTTTGATCAAAGAACTACCAGAAACACGCGGAGATGGAAGTTCTTTGAAAATGATACATGCCTAATGAAAACAGCCTCTAGCAGAGCGTCGCAGTTTTAGTTGTTCAGATGAGCACAGCTGGAGGGAAATAAAACTCTCCTGCTATGAACAATCAGCAATTAGCAGGCGTTTCCATCTATTTTTGAAATTCAGGCTAAGGAGAAGCGAAACAGTAACATTTTTTCCAGCTGAAACAGGAAGAATAAATGATTTCTTTTATACATCACATTATTTTTCTGCTTTGGATACAAGTATATTTTATATTTACACAGAGAGACCTAGTATTTAGTGCCACTCAGCTTCCACATGTTTCTCTGATGGGAAGGAAGGGGTATAGTTCCAGATAAGGGAGGTCAAAAGGTCTGAGGGCTGACTGCAGTCTTTGCGTGTGTGCCTGCAGTGCTCCGGGCCAAGGGAGGAGGTACTCCTCTGCTTTCAATTCAAGCAACCACTCTGGGGACTGAAGTATCTTGACAGCACACTGACACTCACCACACCCAACCAGTCTTCCACAGCCACCACCCTTTCATGTGCCAGCCCAGATAACTTGTAGTTACATAATGGAGAAATGAAACATTTTGGAAAGGATGTAATGGTCATTTAAGCAAATATTGCATAAAGGTGCAGGTCAGCAAAGTCAGTTCATCCTGCTTCACATTGCAAACATAAATCCTTTGAACAAACTTAAAGAGCTGTGTAACAGAAATGAGGACAGACTCATGCATTCATTTAATAGGGCACTTTTCTCAAGGTTCTTAGTTTTATATAAGCAACCTTTGCATTCTTACTATGGGTCTGATGCATCAGCTGAAGGCAGATATAGTTCAACAATTACTGGCACTGAAAGCAGAGGGTTTCAGTTTATATCAGCAAGGATCACATGCCAAGTAGAGATATTCTTAAAATCATAAACTGCAAGATCTTGATTTCTGCAACTATGTATGAAACTCAGAATCCAATCTGGATCAAAATTCTGTGACTTGACATGATGATCTGTTTTGAGATAAGGCAGAATGTTGCACATCAGAACTGAAATATTTTAACATTTCTGCCTGGCATCGCAGGGCACAGAGCTGCAATTTCCAATGCGGAGTTATGGGCCCAAGGGGCTAGGGACCTTCAGATGATGTCTGCTCATCCAGAGCTCCAATTCCTTTTTCCTAGCATTTCTCTGTTCCTCTGACTTGCAGCACAGACTGAAAGGTGAATACAACACCTCATCCCTCCCCTGCATCTCAGTCTTTTAATATGCTGAGATAAAGTGATAGGAGACATCTGAATTTTGAGGACTAGCTTTCATGTTGACTTTGATCCCTGTGCAAGACATAGGACAGCAATATCCTATCAGATTCAGGGCATTTGCTGCATACTTCTTTCCTTGTAGCAATACCAATCATGCAATAAAGGTACAGAACAACCATAGGTTAGGCATATCGTTTATTTAAACTTGTGAACATTTCAGATGAATCAAAGTCTAACCACTGGTGAATGGATGGTATTCTGATCCATCATAGGTGGAGACTTTTGGTAATATTAAACACTGTGGAGTAACCCAGACACCAGCGTGAGGCAGATAGAACAAAGATGGAGTATTGTGTCTTACACTGGAAGGCTTTTCTGCCTCTAAAAGGGATTTATATCTGTGCATAAGTATGTAATCATATCCCAAGCATGATTTGGCAGTTAAGGTTTCACAGCTGGAACATATTGCAAGCAGAAATTAATATACATAAAAGTGAAAATTTACGCTAATAAAAGCTATACTTTAGGTGTCATTTGGGGGGAGAGAGAAAAAAAAAGAAAAGCAGCCCAAGGCCTTGGAGGTGCTAGGAAGGCTTTCTTCCGCTTAGGGATTTCTACAGCATCTCTTTATGGTAATGCAACGTGCACTAATCCAACTGTCCTTACTTAAAAGGAGTTTACCTAGTCTGGCAGAATTAGGCAAATACTGTTCTTGATGTTAATGAAGACTTTGAGTATGCTAGGTCCAAATAAAGATAACAGGACTTAGATCTCTGAAAACAGCACAAAAAATACAGACAGGAAACAGCCTGTCTTTGCCGCAGGGACAATCCTCCATGCTGCCTTGAAAAAGTCCTTTGACTCCTGCCCTGGTCCTTGAAGAACTGACCTTATCAGGAAGGCAATTCGCTGTGTGTGCAAATAGATTTTTGAGAAGACAAGCACTTGTAGAAGGTTAATGCTGGAAATGGGAGATATCATGCAAGGGGGACTCATTGCCCAGGGTTTATGACATACACTCATAGTGGTGCAGTACTTTCAGCCTTTCCAGCACAGAGAAAATGGCACCCTCTGAAACACTAAGTTTGAATAACAGTACACCCACTGCAGCTCAGACAGCAGAATGAATGCAGGTAGATATTTGCAGCTCCTCTTGGCCCACTCTTACTTACAGGACTGTCCTCTTGCTTGCTGTGTGATGCTCAGCTGTATCTTCCTTCTAGTAAGAAGCTTCTCTAGTACAGATTTCTGTGCTCACAGCCCAGAAAGCCAGTTCTATCCTGGGTTGCATCAAAAGTAGCATGGCCAGCAGGTCAAGGGATGTAATTCTTCTCCTCTGCTCCACTCTTTGAGACCCTGCCTGGAGTACTGCATCCAACTCTGGGGTACTCAGCACAGGAAGAACATGGCCTTGTAGAAGTGGGTCCAGAGAAGGCCACTATGATGATGAAGGGCTGGAGCACCTCTTCTGTGAGGAAAGTCTGAGAGAGCTGGGATCATTCAGCTTGGAGAAGACTCCAGGAAGACCCTATAGAACCCTTCCAGTACCAAAACGGGGCTACAGGAGAGCTTGGGAGGGACTCTTGTCAAGTCCATGTAATGATAGGATTAGGGGTAATGGCTTGAAACAATAGGAGGGTCAATTTAGATCAGATGTAAGGAAAAAAAATGTTACAATGAGGGTGGTAAAACACTGGAACAGGTTTTCCAGAGAAGCTGTGGATGCTCCACTGCTGGAAGTGTTCAAGGCCAGGCTGGATGGAGCTTTAAGCAGCTTGGTCGAGTGGAAGGTGTCCCTGCCCACGGGATTGGAACTAGATGCCCTTTAAAAGATCCCTTCCAACTCAAAATATTATATGAAAACTGTGCTGAACAGAGAATAAGTGTGTGTCACATTGTGTCTGTAGTTCCTGCGTGTTCTCTCCCTACCAAAACGACGTTCTTACAGGCACAGAGTCATCATGTTTTCTGTGCTACATTGCACCAGCAAAACTCAGCCAGGACCAGCTGGAAGAAACAGTTCTCAGAAATTCCCTGGAACACACTCCAGACAGTTCTAACCAAAGAGCAAGAAAGTCTCTGATAAAGATTAAACTGTCACTTCCCTAGATCAGAACTGCTGCTGGACACTACAGTTTGTGAGTAAATGTGGCAATCTTGAACTGAGATGGTTTATTGCCATAGATGAGTACAGAGAGCAACTCCCATGAGGAAAGTGTTATGATTTGTCCTCTCAGAGTCCCTGACCATGTACTTCCAGATTTGAGCTGTTAACCCTTGTCTAGTCCCTAAGAAAACATGGGAATATTCTGGGCAATTTCTACCTAATGTGAGGGCTTTGCAAAGTGGCCTGTTAATTGGAAATATATTCAACACTGTAAAATCACTAACACTACTCTACCATAACAAGCAGCCAGAGTGGTCAGCTCCATTACAGGATAACCATATCTCACTGTCCTACAAAACACATAGTATGGCCATGGGGCATATCTGCAAGGTGTGTTGAGAATGAAAATTTCAGAGTAAAATTTCAGGTGTTATTTAATACAAGTAAAGAAATTGTTTAGACGTTACACATCTAATGATGTATTTATTCTCCTTCTATTTGTAGATCTTTATTTTCTATTTCTTGAAGTGACTATAAGCTGGAAGTTCCTCCATTTGGAGTGCAACAAAGGAAAAAGAAGACCCATTGTAAGAGGTAAGAGGAGAGATTAATACTTTTAAAGTACTAATTATTTAAGAGAAAAGGAGAGGGCAGAAAATTCCAGTAAATTCTGCCCCTTTTTTCATCAGGTGAAGCAAAGAGAATAAAAGCGATATAATTTATAATGCTAAACTAGATTTTTTTCCATTTACTGTTATTGCTTGGAACACAAATTATTTCTTCTATTAAGCATCTATGAATATGAATGTAAACCATATAGATACCATACTAGTGTGGAAAAACCAGAATATGTGTTATGCTGAAAGTGAAACAGTCAGTTGCATATGACACTCGCTCTAGGATTTAAAACTCATTTGGAGACTGGTGAAAACATATGTCCCAAACTGTCAAATCATTGGCCCTTCTTCCTTCAACTCCCTTAAAATACAAACACCAAGCACTCCCTCTGCTTGAAAGAATAAGGTCTAGATTTAGAACAAACGAAACTTGCTAAACAGCCCACATCTCAGTATTTCTTCTTGTGTTTTGTTACAAGTTCAGCTGTGCCCTCCCAGATTGTATTTTTCATTATAAAATAACATACCAGATTAAAAGAATTTAATTAATCTGTTGAGGAATACAAATGGCAATCCTATAAACAATTTTGCTGAGGAAGTATAGCACTTGATTAATTCTTAGCGAAGTACTGAACACATTACATTGTTTGGGTTTTTAAATTAATTAATTAGCCAACGTGGAAGAGAACCGGGATTAAATAATACAAGTGAAATATGAAGAAATTATCAAAATAACAGCCAAATCCATATGTCTCCTCTCCCTAAAAAATAAATAAATGAATAAAAGTAGAGTACTCCTCATTTAATATTAAAGCTAGTTAGAAACTAACCCAAAATTGTTTAGCTGTATTTTTCACAGGGAGAGTGGAACATATACTGCACCAGAATTTGGCAGTCTTTGTTAGTTCTTTTTCTATGCACTCAACACTTCACTTTCAATCTTTGTTATTTTTGATTCCTTTTCTGAAAAAGTAAATAAATTGGGTGCTTTAAAATTACATAGTCATTTTATGAGCTCAGTGGTCAGTGTCCTGGAAATTTCATCTGGGACGCAAAGATAGCATCAGCTCAGGTAATTTCTCCCAGTGAGTCAGACTCTCCTCTGACAGCTCATTCCTCTACAGGAAAACAAGGCTGAAGTTCTTACTGCCTAAACAGATTAAGATTCTCTGTCACAGAGCAAGAATGGCAGGGGGAAAAAAATAGAAAAGAAAAAGATATAAATCATGCAGGAAAACATCTGATAAATGAGTAAACAGACAGATTTTCCAATAAAACCATTTTTTGTCATCCATATAAAGAATTTTACTGCTTGTGTCTTGCGTGATGCCACTGGGCAGCTGTGGAACGGTTCACAGTTCAAATACAAAGACCTATTGCCCTTAGAAATTGGGCAATATTAGTGGAGGGAAGGTATTGCAAAACTAATAAGAGATAAGAAATCAGTGTTGGAACATCACTTTGCTACTTAGTAGTAGTGGGAAGACCAGAGCACAAGTGTGAAAAATAAAATAGTTTGTCAATGCTACTAGGGCTAATAGTTTCTTTATCTGCCTTTGGGTATACCTGGAGCAGCTGAAGGAAATGAAGCTTGCCTTTTTGTTTTCTCTACATGTCAGTTGCTTCACAACCCATCAAAGCAATCTTTCAAGATGAAAAAAATAGAAAAGAAACACTGGTGCAGCTTGGTTGGGAGGTTCCTAAGGAGGATGGCTAAGTGTTTGTGTCTAAGTAACCAAAGCGCAGAAAGATGCTTTCTCATGATTTCTTCTTAGGTCTGATTGACCATAACCAAGTAAAGTGGAAAACAATGTATTAGCAGAAATGGCTTGTTGAATAACCAGCTGACAATGTGCTAGGTAATGCTGAAAAAGGGTGAAGGATGTGGGAAAGCCCAAGTAGGACAGGCATGTAGTTCAGCTGCATCTAGTTGGATTTGCATCCAGCCAGGTATGACTACTATAATCAAGAAAGTATTTGCACACCAAAATAAACATGTCCATAACAAGGCTGGTCCTTGTAAGTTGCATTATGAAGATACTATTTATACTGTAGATGATTGTTGTATGTGGGAATGTGCCAGGCTGAAGTATGCAAAATAACACAGGTAATCAATTAGTCTTCACAGGATATATTGGTGCATACAACATGCATAAGGTTAACTGTCTGGAAGTGTCTGTGAGCACTGACTGCTGGAGGGGCATACTTTAATACACTCCTGCCTGTAGAGTAGTTTACCCTTGCTTGCCACTTACTGATTTTTCAAGTGAAGTACCGAAAGATGTTTCTGGTGCTAAGCACATTTTGTGACTAAAGAGGCCAAGGCCCCTGACCAGTGGCAGGTCTGCAATGAGCAGTCAGGAAATAACACAAGGGAAAATCATCAGCACAATCAGAAGTGCAGTTGAAATTGCATTGTCAAGGGGGATTTGTTACACTCCAAATGAGAAATTGGCCAAGACACTCCATTTTACAGGCTGACAATGCACAAAGTAAACAAATAGCAGGCAAGGAAATACCAGCCTTGAAGCAACAAGTTTACATTTATGAATATGCCATCTGTGAGTCTGTCTTTCGAAAATTCTTTCAGAACTTAGTAAATGCCTAATATCTTCACAGCCTATAGGTATTAGCATTTCCTAGTGATGAATTACAAAATTCATTTTGATAGGTTTTTTTACTTCTTTATGATAGGACCCTTGTTTAACAGTTGGAGAACAGTTATTAAATCTGTACTCTAAAAACAATCAGCATTTTAATCTCTTTATAGGAAAGTCGTCAGTTCAGACATGGGTGGTTTTTTGCTATGTGCTTCCACTGAAACCACAGTGGAACAGCATCCTAAATATGATCAACCAGCACAGAGCAGAGACTGTCTTTGGAGGGCAATTCTTCATTGTAATGTCTATAAGACTTTCATCCCTCCAATCCCAGATAGATCTTGTATCACAGGTAGACCTTACCATGGAACTATATCTGTTTCATACACGTAGTAGATGCATCCATTGGTTCACTTCTCTTGGGCCTACCCAACACACTCCACACCACAATGACTTCTTTGTCTTCAATGGAAAGCTAAACAGGTTTTTTGTGTGTTTAAGAGATGAGACTAGGCCAAGAAGTCTCAAGTCTCTGTGACTGATATAAAGCAGGTTTCCAACCCTGGTAATTCTCGCTGTGAGCACATGAAGGACCAACTCTGCATTTCCTCTGCCCTAAAGACAGCTGCTTGGTGACAGTCAGTCCCTCCGACTTCTATGCCTCCTCTTATACACTAAAGCCTTCCAGATGAAAATCCTGTGGGTTTCAGACAATCTCTGCAAAATATGAAAACTTCATTTTTTTCCCTGACATGAAATGTCAGCAAAAAAAGTAATCCATTCAACCATCTTAATTGTGATTAAAGACCAAAACAATATAATGCATGTATCTGTGTATATATATATGTATA
>NW_008667975.1:0-15483 GCF_000695815.1 Acanthisitta chloris
TGGTGATACAGCTGACACCAGCCAGGTCAGCCAGCAGTAGGCCAGAGGTGGTGCAGTCACTTGTTGGCTGTGCTGAAAAGCCAACAAGGCTCCTCAGGCCTTTAGGCTCTTCTGAAATATCTACCTGGGAACACAGAATAACTTGATTTTGTTCAGATCTGGTTTTGACTGAAATAGCACTGATGGAAGATGCTCTCCACTAGCAATTTTACTCTGTTCAAGGTCATCAGAAACCTTCAGAGAAGCATCATTCCTTTATCGAGAGACTTCCCAGACAACATTAGCCAGTCTATTCTATCTCAGGCCCCTAGCCTTTAGATATAATTGCTTTATTAAATGTCACAAATGCTCATTTGACTTAGATGGTGTCTTTCTCTCTCTCTCAAAAAGAGAGAATCTTAATTTAGAGAGAGAAAATGGCCCATTTGCTGTTGAATTCAAAGCAAATACCCCATCTCTGACTCTAAACTCAGCCTTTTCTGCTGGAGTGTTTGCAGTAAGGGACATTTAAATGGCCTGAAACAAAGTCATTTTCTTTGTCATTATTACACTGGAGTATTCTATCTCTCTGATTAGATTAGAATTGAATCTGGTTGAAAGAAATTGAATTTGTACATTTCCCTAATCATACGATCTTCAAACACTGAACTTTCTAGTACCAATTAGTCTGTCCCGATCGGAACGAACCTACAGAGATGTCCCTATTGATGGGAACAAGGAATGAAAAGCTGTTGATGAAAGTGATGATCGATTGATAAACTGCCACCTGCATAAACACCCTCCTGCTCCTTTGAGATGATTGAATTTGTGGCATCTGCAGAGCTTCTCTGAAACAGGTGACTGCTGAAAAACATGCTGTGTTCGTAGAAAATTCACGTCCTTCATTCTGGTGGTCCTGGTCAGTGTGGAATGGCTGTGTCAGGATATCACTTGGTTGAATTTTTGCGTTTTCACTTGGCTGGGCTGAACTTTGCTGTTTTCACCTGGCTGGACTAGGCAGTAGGAAGCTGGTTCAGAGTGATGGGGCTGGTAAATCCCTTCTGTAAGTAGGTGACTGTCCCTGTGTGTTGTGTGCCTCTAGGAACTTCATCCAGAGTTCTCTTGGACACTCATTTCTAAGCACTGCAACACACATTTGTTGTAACACTTCATTTTCTGGATTTAGAACTTTGTTTCCATCTATTCTTGTTTTCAAACTGAAAAAAACCCACATTTGGTACCTGTGTGTGCCAGCTGCCTGTCTTTTTGCAGTAGGAACCATGTCTTATTCCATATCATCTCATACTGCACAGGGGAGCATCTCCCTGTGAGGACAGGCTGAGGGAGTTGGGACTGTTCAGCCTGGAGAAGAGAAGGTTGTGTGGAGACATCATAGTAGTCTATAAGTACCTGAAGGGTCTCCAGGTAAGCTCTGTGTTAGGAACTGCAGTGACAGGACAAGAGGCAACAGATTCAAGTTGAAAGAGGGGTAATTTAGGCTAGATATTGGGAAAAGTTTTTCCCTGTTCTGGTGGTGAGACCCTGTCCCAGGGTGCCCAGGGAGGCTGTGGCTGCCCCAACCCTGGCAGTGTTCACAGCCAGGTTGGATGAGCCTTGAGCAACCTGCTCTGCTGGGAGGTGTCCCTGCCCAGGGCAGGGGGCTGAGACTAGATGATCTGTAATGTCCATTCCAACCCTTAAATTCTATGATTTTTTGATGATGATTCTATGAAAGGTAAAGATGGCAAAGGGCAACTCAGTGACATCTCCTCCAGCAAGAAGCAGGGGATATTTCTGTGTGCACGTGTGAGCATGTCAGCAGCACACATGGTAAAAAATGGCCCTGAAAGATCAGTGCCACTCATCAGTCTTTAGCTCCTGTCAGCTGTGACCTCACCTTGGTGAGCATCACCAAGGGCTGGGGAAGGGACTGGGGAGGGCTGAGGAAAAGCACAGGGGAAACAGCACAGAATTGTTACAGATTAGGGAGTTCTCGATGGGAAGTTAATGGCAAGTGTTCAAGGCAAAGGAGATGGTTTCTGACAGCCAACCAGAGTTAAATGATTGCTGAAGTGACATTAAATTAAGCTGCTTTTGACACAGATGTATTTACCTCTCTGTAAGCAGAGAAGCACCTCGCTGGGGCTGGGGTTTTTCTTCAAGCGAAGAGTGGAGACATTAAGACAGTTTTAGTGACTGCTCAAATGGAATGTGTTTTTATATTGAGAAGGGTTGTTTCAAGGAAACATCTATCAAAAGGGAAAACAAGATTTCGGCAAGCACAAGCACTGTTAGATCAGAACCTGAGAGATGAAGTGCAGGATCATTGCTAGTGGAAGAGTGAAAATAAAATAGGAGAGCTCCAACTTTGAAACATTTGGCTTCATTACTCTTCACTCCTCAAACAATCAGAACTGCCTCAGGTCATCTTTGCACAGGTTTTTTTTTCCCGCTCTGTTTTGAACATTATTCCACAGGGACACTCTCTGCACTCTCTCACTTTGTGTTGCCTTGTAAACTGACAGAGTGTGGGAAAGGCTCTGCAGTCCCCAGAGACAGGACACAGCCCTGCCTGGCCTGGCTCCTTGGCAGTGTGTAGTACAGCAGTAGCATTTTTAAAGACATAAATAACTGTTCCAGATGAAATGAGCAGCAAGGCTCCATCTATAATCAACAGAGAGGGAGAGGTATCTCGAGGGGCTGACTCACCATGAGACATGTCTAAGATAAGACTGCTCAAAGGACTTGTCCTGTCTCACAGGCTGCAGAAGTGCATAGATGAGTGGCATAGTGGTGGATGGCAAGAGTCAGATAAAATTAATCCATTCAAAGTGGCTAATCCTTTCCAGATGGCTTGGGGGATGAATAGAATTCCACAAAACTGGAGTCTGAGCAAGAAATCAGGGAGGCTGTGGAACACCCTTTAGCTTCAGAGGTGATGGAGGGACAGGGACACTGCGAGCAAAGCAATGCAGTGTGGTCTTTGCAGTGCTCAGAGGGCAGGACACAGCTCTGACCCTGAGCACAGGCTGGGGCAGCTCAGCTCTCACAGGAGGCATCAAACATGACAGCAGCAGAGCATCCAGTGGCAAAGCTCCTGGTTTTCATTTCTGTATCCAGGCACACCAGCAGTTCATCCCAAGGATTCTACTCAGAGGATCGAAGTTCACAGTGTGTGCTCTGCCTCCTGCTGTAACCCAAAGTTTGGCAGGGACCAGGAGGGAATTCTGCTCAGCTTTCTCTGTGGTGGCCTCTAGTCTTTCTTCTCCATCTGATCCCTCTTGGAGGGACTACAACTGTGCCCTTTGGGGGCAAGTAGAGTTTGGCTTGTCCCACGTCTTACCACAGTGACAGGTATCAAATGATCTCATGAGAGAACTAATGACACTCATTTTTAGCATCAAACTGTGGCTTTGCAGAGGCTCCAGCTCAGAGGATAATGAATGGCTGGTCAAGGAAGTTCTTTTTGCCAGCTGTTGGCAGTAGTTATTTTGCTTTTAATGGTGCATTCACATGTCTGAGTCTGATACCAGTGGAAAAAAATGAAGTTTCCTGAATAATAAACTGTCCCATAAAAAAATACCCTGCTCTGTTTTAGATACCATGAACCTCCTGATCCACTGTTGTCAGCTCTGCAAAGTCTGGTATCCACCAACACATTCAGCACCTTCCTGAATAATGATAACTCATCTGTGTTCACTTCACTAAACTATCATATTTTATGGAAGGAGTTAATTAAATGGTGATTTGCACTTCCGCTGAACATTAAACATTTAATGCAGATGCTCCAGTCATTGCCTGAGCTCTAAAGTGGGAAATGGCTTCAAAACTTCATATTTCCTTAAGAGGTTTAATGATGCCAGATCAGGCTATTTGCATACATACATATACAGGCATATTTTATACCAGCATTTATTGCAAACAAACCCAGCTTTCTTCTCTCCATGTTCTCAAGAATACGAGGAGGGACACACAGATTGCAACTCAAGAGTTCTCTCTGGATGATTTGCCCCTGCCACCATCAAATTAATGGGCTCATTAATGAGAGATTCTCTAGGAAAGCATTAGAAAGGAACTGTTATCTGCAGCAGGTCGTCTCTCCTATAATTTAGAATAAATTAATTGGTAATAAATTAAGAATGCTAAAAATTAATTCTTGTACAGCAGGAGTGAGGCTTATGCACATTGCCTTCAGCTCAAGTGTCACGGTAAATCCTCTGCAAAGTAAATAATTGTTGGGTTGGGGGGAGGGAAGGGGATTAATATTCATGTGCATTGGAGGGGATGACACAGAGGTGAAATGTAAGGCAGCCCTTGGATGGTGTGCGGGGAGTGCTGAAATATGAATCTTGGTGGGAGGCAGTAACATAAAACAAGGCACTGCTGGGTGTCTTCCATCCTTCCTGCTCCGGGTGGCCCTGATAAATTACCCTGGTGCTGTCCAAATGGTCCTGTCAGCACAGCAGCTCACACCAGGGGCAGGTTCTGCTTGCTAAGCAAGTGGATGGATGTCACATCTTATCCAGCATTGCTGGGCCAAGACTGCCATGATCATCACTGTGCAGAAGTGGTGTAGGAGTGTGCCCTCATTTCTACAGAACTTGGCACTTTTATCCCTATTACCCTCAAAAGAAAAACCATAAGTTGGAATCACTTCGGTTTTGGAACGCTAGAAGATTTTTTTGAGTCACGTTTTCAAGCGAGGGAGAGATGGGGAGAGTTTGGAGATGCTTTATCACATCTTCAAAAGCAAAGAAGTTTCATTCTCTCCACCCCCAGCAACCATTTTAAAAAGAAAAAGGCAAACTTTTTCTGCAAGTTGTTCCATTAATAACTCTGCATCTTCTAAGTGCCAAATTGCTTGGGTCTTCCCCTCCTCCCAAATTCCCATAACTTCAGTCTGAAATATAGGGAGCTCTGATTTGTCATTCTAGCCCAGGATTTTCAGATCTAAACTTCTTTTTGCCATTACACAGTCTTCTCTCTCTCTCTAAGAAAAAAAAATAAAAAAAGGCTTAAAGCAGTTATTGTTGCATATAACAAATGCTCTTAGAATACCAGTTATGCTTTAATGTACATTAATTTTAGATCTCCTGGCCCTTTGCCAACCAAGCCTGTGCTTAGAATTTTTTTTAGACTCTGAAAAATTATTCACAGATATGCCAAGCATTAAGTTAGTAAATGAATATAGGTTTGAATTCAATTTGTTTTAGCAAACTACTGTTATAAAGAGCCTAGTGTAGCGTGAATTATTATCCAGATTTATGCTTAGCATCTGACAAAACGTTAAGCTACTTTCTCAAGTATCCACTAATTCTAAATACAGGCAGAACTGTGCCATTCCCACATGGCACTTCCCAATGCCAACTTCACACTCCATCAGGTTTTTAACTGGATGCTATTCCTGCCATTGATATCTTCCATTTCCAGGTGCTTCAGCTGAGGTAGGATTTCTTTAGTGCCTGATCTATGCCTGTTTGGGCAGAGAGATGTGACTTTTCAGTATCAGAGCACCTCAAAAGCATGTTCTCCTCCACTCCTCCCATGTCCTACACACTTTGCAGGGCAAAGGGCCTGATCCTGGGTGATTCTGGGCATGAAAATATAACTTTAAAGGCTCAATATTCCTCAGGATTGAAAGCTCTGCAGGATTTTGAGCTGGGGCAGTAGAGCAGCTCACAGTTCTGCCAAGAGAGGCATTTCCTCCAAAGGACACAGGGAGAAGCAAAGGAGCTGTTGGGTATTCCCAGGCATTTAGTCAAAGAAGGAGAGGCAATGACAGCAGTCACCTCCTCCTCAAGGATGTTATCCAGTGTAAGGATTGTGCCTCCTAAAAAAAGGGAGAACATTCTCAGCACAGGGAGATGCTTTCACCTCCCAGCCTGGTGTCAGTCTAAATCCAGGGGGTTTAGGTGAGCTGTGCTTTGAATGTAGGTTTTTTCACCCAACATACAGCATGTCTGCACTGCCTACTTACACACTGCCCATGATTATGAGCTTGAAGCTTGCCAGAATTGGGAAGGGCTGTGTCAGATGCAGGGGTAGGGGATCTCAGCACAGGGAGATGCTTTCACCTCCCAGCCTGGTGTCAGTCTAAATCCAGGGGGTTTAGGTGAGCTGTGCTTTGAATGTAGGTTTTTTCACCCAACATACAGCATGTCTGCACTGCCTACTTACACACTGCCCATGATTATGAGCTTGAAGCTTGCCAGAATTGGGAAGGGCTGTGTCAGATGCAGGGGTAGGGGATGGAGACAGAGCTGTCTGCCACAGGCTTTGGGAGGAGTGACAAGGCTCCCACACTTCACTGCCACCTGAAGAACAGGCAGCTGACAGGAGGTGTCCAAAGGACTTAGAAAAATGATGGTTAAGGTCCATATCCTCTCCCAGAGGCAAAGTTATATGAGCAAAGCTGACTTGGTCTCCTAGTAATCATGGCAGCTCAGGGGGCAGAAGACAATTCTCATGGTTAGCAGCTTCTGTCCCTGCTCAAAACACACAAGGAGTAACAGGATGGATTTCCAACAGTTGTACTCAGGCTCTGTGCACAGGACCATCTCTTCATCTCCAGAAGGGAGCCAGGCAGCAGCATCACACAGCCCACGCACCATTCACACCATTAACTGCTCTTCTAGTGGGCCCAAACATCTGATTAAACATTCACCAGGCTGAGCTCCAGCCTCACCCTGGAAAGGAGCCACCAGCACATCACACCAGCATTGCAAGATTTACAAGGAGCAGATGAAGTCAAGCCCTACAATAGTTCATTATAATTAACAAAGCTGGAATTGCACTGGGCTTTGAGCTCTATATCAATGCTAAATATCTCATTACTAGTGTAAAATATTTATGTCTCATGGTCTTTATCACAAATGCAGGCTGGCAGTTAGCATGTCCTGGTCCAGAAGATGAATTCCAAGAAGAAAATGAACTGCTTGGATTAAAAGGCTGGCAGCCCTGCAGGATAAAATTCCTTCCTGCACATGACCCCAGTGATGGAGGGAGAAATGAATGCACAGCCTGGGGCTGCAGAATTATGGTCCATGTAGGCAAATGCTCTGCACTTTTCCCCCTTCCTGTCTCCTTAGGGCCAGATCAATCCCTGGGCTGTCACAGCTGATGGCAGTTTGTGCTTTTACTTCATCAGGGCCTGACAGGTGCTCCTGGGTCCAGCTCGAGTGGTGGGAATTGTTGGTGCACCTGCCCAAGAGTTTGAAGAATTTCTCTGTAGCCCAGCCTGGTTCCTTGCCAGCCTGAGGGTCTGGGGGGATATCCAGGCATGGAGGGTGGGAGATAGGGCTGCTTGTCTTTTTCCTGACCACTCCATGGGGGGTCTGCATTGCCCAGGAGCCTTGAGGAGCTTCCTAGGGTCTCCTTTTCTCTCCCCACTGGGAAGGATACACCTCTACAAACACAGCCTGCCTCTGGTGCCATCAGCTGCCCATGGGCTCATTCCCAGCAGGATAAGGCTCCAGAGCCACCACAGCCACACGTAAAGGAGAAGTAAAAGTGAACTTATGTTACTAATTTTAATATTTTCTCTGGAGAACAAAGGTCAAGTCCTGGGCAAAGGCTGCAACTCATTTTTGTTGGCTCAGCACTGCTATACCAAGGGCTTGAATAATTTGGAGGTGTGAGTACTGTGCTGGGATTTGGAAGAGCTGCTTCCCTGCCTGCCACAGGCTATCTGTGTATCTAAGTGTCTTGTAGGCTTGACTCCCTTCCCCTGCTGCAAATGGAGACAAACAAATGTCCTTGTCCCCTGCTCTTGCCTGGCCTGTTGGTGTGGGACAGAGAAGGCACAGCCTTCAGCAAGAGGAGCAGACAAACCCTGATCTCCACTGGGACCTCTGGGCTCCACTCTAGTATGAATAGACAATTTTCCCCTCTACTGCCTGTTACTCCAAATTTGTAAATGATTCCCAGACTCACTGTGAAGCTCAGGATGAAGGTTGAGCCAGCCCAGAGATCCAGCAGGAGTGTAGCAGAATGGAACAGGGAACAAGCAGAGGAGTCCCCGATCCTCCTGCTGCTCATCCCCAGCAGGCAGAGGTGTTACACTGCCCCTGGTCCCCTCCAGCCTGCAGGACCTCCTGCACCTTCCCCAGATCCTGACATGCTGGCTGGGAGAGGTCCCACACTGGGAATCAGCCAAGGAGGGATCAAAGAGCATTTTTTAGCCATATCAACTCCTGTTAGCAGGAGAACTGGTGTGGTAGATCCCAGCTCAGCTGGAGGAGAGCACGGTGGATGGGTTGCTTTGCTCACACCACCTTTCACATGTGAGGTGCTAAACTGTTCATCTTGGCAACACTTGGCTCCCGAAAGCTGGTCCAGCTATTGCCAACACGCTCCAAAAAATGGGGCAATTTTTTAAATTCCAATTAGTGAGTGAACAGACTTTGACAGAGAGAAGCTGAGAGCATGGAGGCACATTTTGTATACTTAGGACATTTATTTGGGAGATTAGCACCTCCTAGTAAACAGGTATTAACTAAAATCTGTCTGAATTATGCTTCTAATTACTATTTCATTTGCAGTGCTGTTGTATTTATTACAATAACTTCTCGTGTGTTTATTGTATTATGAATTGGAGGGAGCCTCAGTGGCTGAATGTATGGGCTGAGCACGAGGGCTCATAAGCATTGCATGAGCACAACTGCAAAGCCCTTCCTAGAAGTGATTTCATTCAAACCTTGGACCCTTTTTCTTGTATTTAATGCCAGAAATATTCCAGGTGTCCACCTTCATTCCAGTCTTTAGAAGTATTACTCAGTCATCTTGGGTTATTATTTTTCTCTCTCATTTTTAACTCTGTTACCCAAAATGACAAGTCTACATTTTTTATCTCAATAATCTCTCTCTATTGGAGGTACAATGAGTAGTTGGATCACTCTGTGCTTTTCCTGGATGCCCTGGAGGTGTCACTTTGCTGGGGCATTTCCTTCCACTTTCTGCAGGCTCAGGTGCATCTGGGCTTGGCTGCTGGTTTGGGGTTTTTTTGGCAACCTCCAAAGTGACCTAAGAAACAGCTGTGAGCTCTAAGGAGCCCAGTGCACATTTCATACTTCAATATATGGAGTCTTTGCACTAACAGCCTGGAGCCAGGACAGCTATAAATTGTCGTTAGACAATTGTGAATTTAATGTTTCTCATAAATGTATAAAGTTTGTCTCCAGAAAGCCATAATGAAGGAAAGCAGATTGAAGTCAGGAAGTGCCTCGTTAGCATGTGATGGAAATGTTAATCAGGAGTCTTTAAGGAGGATGTAATTAGCTCCCCACACAGTGCTCTGGGAGGTTCCTGGGGGCAATCAGGCAGCAAAGGGCAGAGCAGTTGGAGGTGGGGAAGGTTATTCTGCCGTGGGAGAGAGGTTTTTTTTGGGGTTCTCTGGGTGCACTCCTCCACTTTCTGGCCATTGGACTTGGAGCAAGGACCTACCTGAAATCTGTCCTTTGTTCATGGGAACAGGTAAGTCAAGTCATTGCTTTCTGCTTCCAAGTGCACTCAGTTAGTAAACCTGTGCAACAGGTTAATAGTTGGAAAGCTTTTACTAAGGTTCTGCTGAAAACCTGCTCCTTCCTCTTCTCTTTCCTTCTGAGTTCCTCTTCCTACTACTCTCACTCCTGTTTTGTTTTGCTTGTGTGTTCTGCCTTGTGTTGACCAGAGCCTCTCTGGGTCAGACAGAGCCTCTGATTTGGTTTGAGGAACACAAACTGAACCCCTGGTTTATCACAGAACAGTAATGTTTGTCTGTGGCACCGACTCCTATCCCTATGGTGAGTTTTCTGAGCTTTGATCCCAAGGAATTCCCAGCTCCCTGTGGCACAGGCAGTGCCTCTGAGGCACAGTGGGGACACAGAGCTGTGTGTGCCCCTGCAGAGATTCCCATCTCCTCCTCTGGAAAACAGCACTGCCACACACAAGGGAAGTGGAATGAGGATTCCATTCCTCCTTGGAGTGGGTAGGGGAGCACTGGTGTCAGTGAGATTGCAGTGTGATCCTAGGGGGAAGCTGTAAATGGACACAGCTGCTCCAGAGATGTCAGCTAGAGCTTGTTGTGGTCTGGGCAGCATCTTTCAGAGCCTGAGCTAGAGGCTGCTGTGTTTTTCTCCAAATGAGCTTCATTTGTTTCCATTTCAAGTGCAGTCAAAGCAGAGTTTTGACTTTTCTGCTGGAAACACAGTTGTTGTGTTTTAAACATCCCTCTGTATGGAACCTCTTGTGGTTTTGCAGTGCAAAGGCCTTTCCATCTGAATGGAAATTAAAGTTGGAATTTATTTCCTTGGACTTGAAAACTTTTGTTAGCTATAACTTCTGGGCTGGATCCAAATTTCATCCTTATTGCACTTTTCACACTCTGCCTGAAGTCTCAGTGTTATAACAGAAGAAAAATTCTCAGTCCCTGGGGATCTCTATTGACTATGACTCTTCCAACATCTGGGACTCTCCCACCCCAACAGATTTGCAAGTACAGAGAGACTTTATTTTACTGGCTAATTTTGCAGAAAATAATAAAACATACAAACCAGTGAGACTGTAAACCAAACCCATTAAACCTGATTATTGTCAATTTGTGCCTAGTACCTGCAGCTTGTGGAAGTTCTTGCCTGTGGTTAACCAGCAATTGTTGTTGTTTATGTGTTTATGAGCTTGTACCCAACATATGCTTAATGGCTCTTCTGCTCATCTTTTTCACTGTGGTTTCCATTGCTGTTTTTGTAAGAGATTGTGGCCACAGCAGTCACAATCTGTCTCTTCCCAGCAAGGGCTGCTGACCTTTGTGCAAAAGGTCTCTTTTGTGACAGGCTTTGAACTTTTGTCCTCTCTAGCACTACTTTTGGCTGAAGAACTGCAAGAAACAATGCAACAGTGAGCAAAAGGGCTTCAACATCAAGTGCTGGGTCAGGGTGGGACCAGCCAGACCCATCAGAGAGGGTTGATAGATCCAAGCATGATCTAGGCAGCAGGAGAAAATATTCCAGTTACCCAGAGCCAGCTGAGAGGTTGTTGTTCTCTCCATGGGACAAGACAAATTTGGAGTTGTTTTTAAGCTGGATCTTCTGGCACCTGAAATAATTTGTATGATGACTGTGGGTGTAGAACCCTGTGTCCTTCAAGGATGATTTGGGAGGTCTGCAGATAGCATTTGTTTGAGGTGATTGTCTGAACCCCCTGCTCACCTGTGTCTAGAGGTGCCCGAGCCCTTTGGTTTGGGGGCTTTATTTAGGTATTTAAGTCTCTGAAAGTTGACATTTTTATCCCATGCATAACAAGACTGGGGAAAATTAGTATTCCCACCAAATGTTGCCTCTGTAATCAGAGGAAAAAGTTCACAGTGTGGCTCTCCTGGAAAAGTTGGTGTCCTCGTGCAAAGAAGTCCAGGATTCACTGTGCAAAGAGAGTGAAGGAGCTGGTGACACACAAACCTGACCTGGGCACTCAGGCCTAAGGGTTTGTCAGTGGCTGTCTGATTTCTGATAGCTCTGGTATTGGGAATTTCAGCTTCCCTCTTAAGTTAGTGGCCAGTGGTCCTCCCCAGCCAAACCTGGGAGGTCCCAAACCTCTCCTGGGGCCAGTTCTTCATGCTCACTGTGATAGCTGCTCTCTGCTCAACTAGAGAACCAGTGTTTGTGCTCACGTTCTAAACTGAGTCAGAAAGAAATGCAAACTATTGCTTCAGTGCCTTCCTATCTCTTATGGGGCTGGAGGAGTGTTACCTTTACTTAGCTGGTGGAATAGAAATATTCCATAACTCTTCAGGGAATTAATATTCATGTTATTAAGTTTAACATATTGCTCTCAGTTCCACATTTTTTTGGTTTAACAAGCAATTGCAGACTCAAAATGATGAGCTTGGTTGCAAATGCTGCACCTCTCTTTGGGGTCTGGGGATTGAGTTTTACCAATTAGAGTGGAAATATGTTTGAACTGCACGGTGGAAAATCAACATCCAAATGAGTAGCATGGAAGATTAAAAATACTAAGGTAGGACCTCATCAGAGACTGGTGTAGCTCCCACCTCAGTGAGGCTGTCTGGGAGAGCTGGTTTTGCTCCCTCTGCATAGTGTTTGTCCTTGGGGAAGCTTTTGGCTCTGATGGGGTCAGAGCATCATCTCTGGGCAGAGCTGCAGCCAATATAACCCTGGAGGAGAAACTCTTCCCTGGGGTCAGTGCAATGGGATGACAGAGGGGCAGGACATGTGAATAGAAAGTGAAAATTTCCAGCATCTTTTACCAATATATGCAGCCAGTCCTGATTTGGGGAGGTTGGTTGATTTTATTGGTTTTTTTCCCAAGCAAGAATGACTTGGGAGAAATGTTCTGGGGCTCTGGGAAGCCCAAAGGTTCAGCTCCACTTTGTTATGGGGTAGTTAAAGCTTCCTGCCAGAGGCATTCTCAGGAAAAACCCACTCCTGGGTTTTCTTGCTAGCCTTCCAATTTAATAGGTGTCTTCATACCTCCTAGTCACTGCTGAAATACAATGTGTGCCATGCTGGGAATTGTCTTTAAACCAATGAAGTGGTGATTAGAAAAATCTCTCCTACACTTATGTTGGAAGACACCAATATTCAGGTGCTCTTTTACTGGCAGCTCTCCTCCTCCCTCCCCAGGAATGATTGCCTCTTTGGAAGACTGTTCTACCCAGCAGGACAGAAAAATACTCCTCCATTGCCTTCCTTATCTGAGGTTATTCTCTAATGTGTTTCCCTTTTTCATCCTTCTGTCCCTGTGTGTTTTCAGGAGTGCAGTGCAAAGTTAAGCTCATCAGGGAAAGCTGCAGCAGCATCAGGCTATTTATTAGTATGGGCAGCAATAATCAATAATAGATGATCTGGAAGAAGTTAAAAGGCTTTTAATGAGCAACTCATCAGGAACCTGCTTCTGGAACACATTTGTTGGGATTTTCTACCTTAATGCCAAGCAGCAGCTTGGTTGTTTTTTTTTTTTTCTAAAGTCTGGAAAGTTCTCAGAGTGATTTGAAAGTGGTAAGAAGACTTGAGGGACTATTATTTTCTTTCAATTAAAGGAAAGAAGTCAAGCCTTTGGCTGCAGCTCCCTCTATCCTCAGTGGGACAGGTGGGTTTGCTTGGCCCTGGGTCGTTGGGTGGTGCTGAATTTCACAGCTAAATCCTACGTTGCCTTTCTAAAATGTTTTCCCTCCTGTGAGTACAGGGTTGTGACTCCTTCAGGGTCCAGGTGTCAGTGCTGCTGAGAGCTCTTCTGCCCTTGAATGACTTTCACTGCTGAAGCTGATGGCCCTTCCATCTCCCCACCCATCTGTATGCACTCACATGAAGAAAGAAATAATAAGCCTCCACCCCATTAAATCCAGGGAACTGATGCATTTCAAATGCAGAAAACAGCAGCAACGGAGAGTCTTGCTAATTTTTACACTAATTTACACCAGAGGGAATAAGAAGTCTCTTAAATCAGATGCTAATTTTGTTTACTTAACTTCCTAGTCAGCACAATGACCTTTCATCCACGAGTAGGAACAAATTAGTGCCGAAGTTCTTTGTGGGAGACAGGAGGACTTGCCTCAACCTGATACTGAATAATACCCAATTAAATGTACTTCTAAGCAGCTCTGCCTTCCCTCCTAGAAGGAAGCTTCAGATAAAAGAACAAAATGATATGCCTTTTATTTGCCACTTTACAAAATCCCTTCACGTAACGCAAACAACCCTAACCCTAGTGTGTCTGATACAGGATTTGCAACGCTCTCGGTTTTTGGTAAGAGGATAAGAAGCTTATTACTGTTTATCAGGGAAGGATAAAAGATCCCCTGCTCCCCTTGCTAGGAGGGGAATGGATTTTCATGTTTATCAACAATCGGGGAAAGGTGGGAGGGAGGGAAGGAGGTATTTGGGTAAGAAAGCTGTAAACACACCAAAAAAAGGATCTGGTAGGTGGAAGAATGGAAGTTCTTCATGTTTGGTAATGGGATAAGAGACATTGAGCACATTCTTTGGCGAGATAAGGAGCTTACACTGTAGTAGAAATGGGTTTTGGTGTCCCTACAGGGATCCAGAGGGGCCCTGAGGATTAGGAGGCAGCTAAGCAGCTACCTGGGGATTTGTGAGGGGAGCAGGGAGACTCTGGATGTGGCCACAGTGAAGAGGGACCAGCTCACAGCTCCACAGGTCAGGGATGAGGAATCAGCCAGAGAGACAGTGTGATAGGAAATGAAATGAGGGGCAGAGTCCAGGTGTGCCTCTGGTCACTGCAGGGGTGGCACAGAGCTGGCCTGGGGATGGTGCAGGGCACGCAGGCTTGAAAGATATTTGGGACAGAGACATCTTCAGCATCATCCTTTCTGCCACCTCCTGCTCTGGCCAGACCTTCAGGTCTCTTCTCCAAGGAAAACTGAACTGTAGCTCTCAGCCTGGGACATGGTGATGAGGAAGAGCAGAACCCCAGACCTGTACTGTGCACTGGAAGGGATGTCTGTCCCCTCTTCCCTCTGGAGTCAACATTTCATTGTCAGGCTGATGTAAATTTGATATCCTTGGGTTGTAATGACAGAAACCAAACAACTCTTAGGCTTTTGTCACACAGTTAAGGAAAGAGACACTTCGGCCTCAGGCAGAATGTTTGATTCACTGAGCTGTGAAGGCAACTGCCCACAACATCACCTTCAAGTGCTTGTTGGGAGGAAATCAGCTGGTGGGAGGAGGAGGAAGAGGAGGAGAGTGCCATGGCAGACACCAACACCTGTTGGTTCATCAGGTGCTGCAATGCCACAGGGGCTGAGTGAGCATTGGGAGAGGTTAAACGTATCAAAATATTAAATCCATAGCACAGATCTTGTTTAAAATACTCTTTCTACAGCTGGAGGTGTATTTTGGATATAAATGGCTCTGCTGCAGCTGGTGAGGCAGAGGGGTGACCTCTTGGGCAGCACCTGCACTGTGTCTGTGTCGTCAATGTCTCTGGCACTGTCTCCCCTAAACGAGAGTAGATATCGAATTCTTCTCTTAGTTCTTCTGTTAAACCTCCCCCAAGGAGTCACAGCTGCAGTTCCATCCTCCTCTGCCAACTGAAGGATGTCCTGCAGCTCTCCTGTCCTCCTGGGAGGACACAGGCCACAGGGGCAGCAGCAGCTTAGGTTTGTGAGGATCCCAAGCACAGACCTGACCCTTGGGCCATCTCCTGCCTTCCCTGCAGAGTGACTTTAGCCAGGAGCATGTCCATGGCTGCAGAACTGCAATTCCTCAGCTCTGGCTCTCTAAAGGCACAAATTACAAGGCTTGTGAGAAAGTTAATGTGATTATTTTAACCTGTGAATTCCACTAGGGGAAAAGGGGGAAAAAAAAGCTGTCCAGGACACAGATCTTTCTTCAAACACTTAGTGCTGTGCAGGTGAGACAATGTCACCTGTCCCCAAGCTTCCTCACTTTAGTGCATCGTGTCAATCTTGCATCCTCAGCACTCTGTGCCAGTGTGACTGCCTCCAGCTAAAACATCCCAGGAAACTTCAGAGAAAAACAGTGGAGGGAA
>NW_008667975.1:15494-40857 GCF_000695815.1 Acanthisitta chloris
TTTACTTACCAATCAGCAGTTTGGGGTGGTTTTTTTAGTTTGAGCGAGGACTTTTAACATAGCAAAGCCTCTCTCTGAAAGGGGAAAAAAAAAAAAGAAAAACCGACAGACTGCCATAATTTATTTTTTTAAGTCAGTTTTCACATGCTTGTTAGTTTTTGGCAGCTTCACAGTCTGTCACTTAAATTAATTTTTCAGAGGTAGTAACTAATTGTCTTTATTTTGTGGAGCCCCTGGGGCACAGTGCTCAGAGCTGAGTGCTCTGCAACCCAGAGCAGCTTGTCTTTTCCAAGAAAGTGGGTTTAGACTGGCTTGTGACTTAGGAAAAAGAAGCTGCAGGCACCAATCTTTGCAGTTCCTGCTAAATAAAACTGAGCTTAAACAAACCACGGTGAGGAGGAGTGAACATGCCCCTAAGCTTGTGGCAGAGAAGCGTGAGCAAAATGTGGGATCTCGTGCTAAGCCCGTTTTGCTCTGTATGTCCTGCTGTGTGGCTCCTTCTTTGATCCCAGATGGTGAAGTCCTGCTGCCAGGTGACCTTTCCCCCTCTCTGGAAGCTGCTTTTCCCGTTAGGACCTGGGGTCCATGAGTTGAGGTACAAAGGGAGGTTGGTTTACAGCCAGCACTAGCTAATCCTGTTGTATTTCTGCCTCCTTTCTCCAGTGTCTGGTTGCAGACCTTGGGAGCTCTCCATCCATCCTCTGCACAGGTCACTGGGATTCTCCCCTGGAGAAATGTCCACTTAATCCTCTCTGTTGCAGCAGGGCCAAGAAGCCAACACAGCCCAGGCCCACTGCTGTCCTCAGCCCAATGGAATAAATCCATATTAATGCCTCTCTCCCTCCCACCTCGCTCAGATCCGTGGCTGGGGCTGCCTCTCGCAGATGGGAAGAGCAGCAGGATGTTTCTCAGATCCAGATTCAGAGCTCAGGTCTTTGCAGATAAGGATTTAGGTTTGGGCTTCTCTCCAGTTGGGTACAGGCAGCAGATTCCTGCGTTGCTTATCCTCCCCTTGCTGAGCCCTCCAGCTCCAAGGATAAGCTCCAAGCTGAGCTAGTTATGGAAGGATCAGCTGGAACGGCACGTTGGCCTCTCCGAAGGGTACGGAGTGGAGAGTGCTCCAGGGGCCTGGCAGCACACCAGGCTGCCAACACAGCCAGGTTTTTTGGCCATGGGAACTCACATGCTGCATCTGTTGAGGTGCACAAGTCGTTTTCTTCATGGCTATTGCTCTGGGAAGTGGTGGGGTGGCTCGCTCGTTAGAGCTGTGAAATGTGTTCGTTGGCACGAGGTGGGACTGGAGAAAAAAAGGTGTTTCTGCCTGATGGACAAGCTCCCCAGGTCTCTAGGTCTTTTGGTCTCCACACCAGGGCCTGGGGACCCATGGTGTGTCTGTGCTGGTCTGTCAGGAGTTTGGGGAAGATGAAGCAGATGGGGAAGCTTCTGCCCCAACCAAGACAAGGCGAGGGTGGAGCACATTGTATCTCTTTTTGCAGCAATATTTTGCATTTTTTTTATTTTCCCCACTGACAAATCTTGGCTAGGGCTGTGGTTCAGTTGAGCCTCTGTAGTTCAGCCAAGGGTCCAAACCCTTCTCACCTGGGGGATCAGTGCCCACCAGACCAAAACCTGTGACCCTCAGCCAGCCCTGCTGCTGGCAAAGCTCCCCTGCCTTCCTGCCCACTGGCAGCAGGGGAGTTCCCATATCCCCTTTCCAGATGAATCTTTCCCTCTGGAGCTTAACTCCAGCAAAGGAATGATTTGCTCTTACAGCCTGTTAATGAATTTCTGAAATAAGGAATTAATTACCGTCTGTCTAAATTAGAGTTGTCCTATCCTTTGAGATCCATCTTTTTGATTCTAATTAATTTTAAAAATTACTTTTAGAGTCTTCAGTAGAGGTTCTAATTTATTTTACTCTAATATTATTTCTCTGATAAGCAAGTTAATTTTTAGATCAGAATCCTCCTAATCTCAGATTTGTCACACAAACTCTGCTCTCGAAGATACTGTTTACAGCTTTTTGGAGATGACAGATCGTGATGCACAAATCATTCTTCCTTCTTTATTTTCCCTTTTAAACACCTGAATGTGTGTGTTCAAAGGAGATTAATTGAAACCCTTCACTGTGCTGTGTTCAGGGAAGATCCTTAATATTTTAGGAACCGAAAACAAATATTTAGTTATAAAGCTTCTCTAATTGCCCTTTTTCATGGAGAAAAATGCGTGTCTAATTTGCTTTTTTAAAAGCACATTTGCTTTATGGGTATTTGCCTGAGTTTGACAGTTATTTAACTAGCTGTTTTTATGAACTCGTGTTCTCAGCATCGAGTGCAAAGGCAGCTGGGGAAAATTCAAATATCAATTTTATGTTCTTATCAAAGCTGCCATCCTACAGGCTGCAATAAACCCTGCAGCAAACTTCCTTCTGGCTCCTGGGTTTGTCCTGATGGAGATTTGCCCTTGTTCTCTGCTGGTGGCTGTGCCAGCACGGACTGCCACGGGGACAAGGACAGGAATATCTGTGAGGCTTGGACATCAGGGATGGGCAGGAGGTGTGCCAGGCTGGATCTCTGTCCTGATGGATGGTGTGTAGGCACCCAACCCTCCTAGGAAGAGGAGGGGAACCACCAGGTAGAGGGCTGAGGAGACACAGCAGCTTATCTCTTGCTATTGGCATCTTTTTTTCTTTGTCATTTTTCCTTTCTCTCTATGTTTGTTTTTTCTTTCTTTCTGTATTTGTTTTTTCTTTGTAATTGGATAGAAGCTTAAAAACACGTTAGCAAGGGATGGAGATGTAGCCTGAAACCTTACAGTGTCACCAAAAGCTTTGCAAGCAAAGCCCTAGAGAGTCCTGGAAGTCTTTTCGATGACCTCAAGGGCACTTGGATTCTCCCAGTATGTCTCACCTGTGCTGAGTTCCTGCTTGGCTGTTCCTCTGCAGTCCCCCATAGTCCCCATGGGGTACACCACAGACCATTTTTTGGCCCTGGTACATGTTGAGGAGTATCAGTGCACAAGGTGGACACAATCCCTTGCCTGTAAGAACCAAACTCCTACATTTGTATGCAAGCTGGGGGAGAACCTCCTTAGTCATTTTGGACAATTTTATCTTATAGTTTGTTTGGGTTCTGAAGCTCCTTCTATTTGTATTTTTTAATTCCCACCTGTGTGGGGTATGGATCTTGGATTCTAAGAATCCCAGATGCTTAGCAGATGGTTAGCTTGAAAAAATAATCAAAGAGGCAGCAAAATTCTGTGTTCATGAGCTCCTATTTATTTCAATCTGGTGTTTTGCCTCACAACAAGACTAATAAGCAATTACTCTTGCATCTCAAATGCTTATGCAGTGTAAATGCATCTGTCAACCAGATTCAACATCATCAATAAAGCTGCCAAAGCTGTTCATAATTCAATGATATATGCTTTGAGCATCTTTTTTGAATATAATTTAAAGATTGCAGTCCTATGATTCTGACATTATTCTCTATGTGTTTAAAATACCTCCAGCTGGAAGGATCCATGCATACATCACATAACCACCTCTGCCTGTGTGGACCATTGAACCTGTGCCATTTGGCTGGTGTGATGGTCTTGCTTTCTGGCTGGACTCTGACAGGGCTCCCACAAGGGCTGCAGGGGCTGAGAGAGTCTCTCTGGGATTTGCAGTGGTTCTTTCTTCCTTTCTCTTCTGGTGAAATCCACCCCCATGCAGAATTTCGCTGAAGTGCTGTAAGCTTTACATGCTGCAAAGGAAGGGAATGTTACCAGGGAAGGTGTTCTCTGCAGTAGCCTGGGGGAATATTCTCTTTTAAAGTCTCTTTTACAGCCAGATGTCCATGAGGAAGCAGCTGATGTGATCAGTCCCTACATGTATGTCCACACATCTTAATTGCTTTTCTGGATATCAGCCCAGTTTGACAGAGATGTCCCAATGTGTTTTCATTAATCATAGAATCACAGAATGGTTTAGGTTGGAGGAACCTTAAAGATTGTCTCATTCCAAGTCCCTGCTGTGGGCAGAGACAACTTCTACTAGAGCAGGTTGCTCAGAGGTCCATCCAGCCTGGCCTTGAACACTTCCAGGGCTGTGTTCTCTGCAGCTTCTCGGGGCAATTGATGCATATGAACAGCTCTTGTGCAATTCTGCAAACTTGCCCCTTGCCTTAGCTATAAAATTCATCAAAACTAGAATCCAGCACGGGCACTGAGGGCCCCCCATGCTGTTCTCCCACCATCTTATACCTCCCTCTTTTCCCCTCTCCCTGCTGCTGCAGCCTCCTTCCTTGGCTCTCACCTTGTCGTGTGCCTGCAAACAGTACATACTGTGCTATTCCATCAGAACAAGGATGCAGAAAGGTCTAACATTTGTACCTCAGCTGAAGAAAGAGCAGCTCTGCACTCTCAGCTGTTTTAGATCCCAATGTTTCCATGTGGAAAAGGTTTTTATGAATGTCCTCACTGTGGGGAATGCTTCAATCAGATCTTACAGCTTGCCCTAAGACACAAAGCCACAGGAGATGGGGTGTCATGTGTTGGTGCTGGTGAGGAGGAAATAAGGAGCATTTGTATGGCAGATGTTGGCTGGTGTCCACAGGTGTGGGGGGACCAAAACCTGCTTGGGGTCCTGACTTTACCTCCCCCAACCTGTGTTTGCCCACGGGCCATGCCCAGAGCCCTGGGTGATGCTGAGCTCCTGTCGTGCCAACACCACATGGACCCACACCGAGATAGGCACCGACTTCCCCTGCTACTGGTTGTACTGGTGTGAACTAACAGGTGGAGAGATGTGGGGACAGAGAGGTTGTTGCTGTCTGTGGCTCTCAGGCAGGCTGGCTGTGAGCACAACCTGCTGCTGTCACAGCCAAACCCTCAGCACTTGTCCTGCTTTGCTCTCCTGGTGTTTTCTGCTCATGCCCATCCAGCTGGGGAGTTTCAGTGTTCAGAGGTGTTGTGCTCTCATTCCTGGATGCAGTGAGGAGAGCCATCCAGGCAGCTTTGCCAGGAGGTCTCCCTGGGAAGCTCCATGCTCTGCCTGACAGGTTTTTCGTGCTGCTGGTGCCATGTCCTGAGGAGCTGGAGAGCCACAGCCCAGCTGCCCTGGCCCAGCAGAGCTGTGCCCACGGCTGGGCACGACGCCTGGCAGCTCTCAGGGGCCTGTGCCAGTGTGCCAGGCAGTTACCATGGCACATTCCTGGGTGAGCTCTCCAGCCCCCCGAGCAGCTCAGGACTCTTGCCAGGTGGGGATGGACCTGGCTCTGCTTTCCACCCTCCAAGGGACAGAACCAAACTTTTTGTCACTGATAATTGGGATTATTTTTGTTTCCTCCTTCCCCAGCTCTCCTCCAGATGTCTGTGCGTGGTGCTTTGCTCTCAGGGTGCTCTAGACTCTGATTTTTCCATGTGTGGTGCATATTGTTTTCCAGCTAATCAATGGCAGGAAGGCAATGCTCACTGGAATTTGGCTCTGACTTATCTCTGCTACCAAATTCACACAGACTCTCTTGGCCATTGGCTTTTACTGCAGCTCCAAGGAGGCATTGACTGTTTCTTCCAACAGGATCACTTTGTATGAGCCCAAGTCCTCTGTTCACTGCACACACTGAGTATGTTAATAGGCTCTGCCTCTGTTTTCCAGCCACCCACCAGGGTGAGTTTCTCTTTCACTTGGTTTGCTTTGTGCCTTATGCTGGAGTTAATGGAATACAAATTTCTGAGCAAAGAGAGATCTCAATGATTTTTTTTTTGTTAATATTTTTTTTCTTTTTATAAGGCTCTGTGTGAATAAGAATCTATCAATGCAGGAGGCAATCCTGCTCAGTTTAATTTCTCTGCTCTCTCAACTGTGGCAGTTCCTGAAGGGACAAAGGAGAAAAAAAAATAAAGGAAAGGAAAAAAAGGGAATAAAAAGAGAAAAGAGAGTTAAAGCAGCATGCTAGGAGTGATAGTACGAGGTTAGCAAAAGGAAGTGTTTTAAAACTGGCTCTTTGGAAAAGATATCCTCATTGCCAGCCCTGTGCATTTTCCCTTTTCCAGGAGAATGAGGAAGGACAACATGCTGATCTTTTCCCATATCAACAGGAAAACATCCTGGCTGAGGTTTATGCTAAAGTGAGTGAACATATTATGTCCTAATGCTAATTCCTTCAGTGGCTCTCAGGAACAAGGCAGATTTGCTCTGACTGACCTCAGATTGGGTTTTGGGTTTTTCATTCCCAGATTCTCCAAAAATGAAGTGAGCAGAGCAATGCTGGGAAGCAGCTGGACTGTGCTCTCAGCACTGGGCTGGGGTTTGGGGTTATTTTTGGTCTGTTCTTCTACTGTTTAGAAAACAGTTTCTTTCCATCACTGCTGGAGATGAGTTCTCCTATGTCCATGTTCAAATTTGTTCTTTGGAATCTTCAGTGAAAATAGACTGAAAATCCAAGTCTGCCAGAGCATCCTCTGCCTTGCCCTGTGAAACCAGCGAAGTTGAAAGCTTAGCAAAGCACCAGCCCCAAACCCTGAGACTGGACATTGACCATCAGGCTCAGGAGGAATTGCAGGATCTCTTTGGATGGCACAGGAGATCACATTGCATAATTTTACTCCATTTCATGCTTTCACAGCTAAGAATTATTCTAAGACCACGGAATCAGTGAAGAGGTGATGGTGGCTTCCCCCTCCCAGCCAGCTCTGCTCAGCTGAGCTCTTGGCTGTTAAACCCAGGCTGCTTTTATGGCCCAGAGGTACAAGGGGAAAATGATGGCAGAAAAATTTAAAACACTTTGTGAAGTATTTTACAGCAGAGTGATGTGGCATATATAGGCTAGTTAATAGTGTGGTGTGAGTGGTTTATTGGCACTCGTGAGCGATGCGATCGCCACACAAGGTCGTGCTAATAAAACCTGTAACCCACCCCACGTTACTGTGGTATCCTGAGGCAAATCCTGCTGCCCTCAGGCAGGTGACTGATCCCTAGGGAGCTGCTGAGGCTACCTGGGGATGGAGCCGAGCCAAGGAAGGCCCTGAGAGGCTCCCCCAGCTCCATACCATGCAAAGTGAGGACTGTGGTGGGCCCAGCAGATCCCAACCCTGTAATCAGTGCAGCTCTCAAGCTTCTTTTTCCCCCAGGCTGGAATGTTCTCCTGTTCTTTCACAAGGTGGGAGTGCTTTGCTCTTTGCTTTGATGTGCAGTGCCTGGTTTCTCTAGAAACATCAAGGCAAGTGGGCTTGGAGGCTGCTTTTCTGGTGGAGGAGCTGTGGCAAGAGTGGTGGCCACACAATGCTTAGGGTGGCTACTGGATGCAGGACCAAGTGGCCCAAGCCACTGAAGGGCAGAGAATCCCAGAATGGTTTGGGTTGGAAGGGATCTTGAAGATCATCTCATCCCAGCCCTTGTCATGGGCAGGGACACCTTCCCCCAGCCCAGGCTGCTCACAGCCCCATCCAGCCTGGCCTGGAACACTCCAGGGATGGAGCAGCCACAGCTGCTCTGGGCACCCTGTGCCAGTGTCTCAGCACCCTCAGACCAGAGGAGGTCCAGGGTTCACCTCTCTGTGCAGGAGAGCCTGGAGGTGGCTGGTGAGACTCCACTCTGGACCTTGCTGAGGAGGTTGTTGGGTCTCCCAGCAGCAGCTGCAAAATCCTTCCTGAGAAGTGAAACCTGCAGGGAAAACCAGCCTAGCACAAGAGACCTCAGGGTCTTGTGGAGAGCAAAGCTGCTCTGGCTGCATAAAACTTCCATGATGTCTCAGTTTCCCTGTGTCACACCTCAGTGCAAGTTCTGCAGTGTGTGGAGGTTACCAGGCCAACTCACTTCATATTGGTCTTTCTCTCTGCATTATCACCAGCTGTAACTAAAACCAATCAAGGAGCACACAAGGGTGTGTGAGGCTGCATTCAGGCAGACACACACAAATAACCTTCTTGCTCTGCAGACCAAATTCCATCAGACAAATTGGTTCGGGGCTCAAAGTTAGCCCTGTTTCTGCTGAAAGTCACACCTTTCCAGCAGGAGAGGTAGAAGTGTCAGGTTTGGGGACCATAGGTATCTTTATACCAACAAAACCCAATCAGGCTCCAATCAAGACTTGTCTCCTGTTATCTTGGCAGCTGCTGATGATGATGGATTGAGGTGCAGGAGATCAAATGTGACACACTCTGTGCCTCACTGCAAACCACCTGAGGCTTCCAAGGTGCACTGTGGCATCTGGTGGGCTCAGTGATTCCAGCAGTGCTTTAGAGCAGCCTCCCCTGTCCCCAGCAGCTCCTGTTTGCCATTGTTATCAATTAATAGCTTTCTCTGAGTTGTTTTCACTTGTTATCCCACATGTGCTTTGTGTGTGTGTCTCTGTTAGGGATAGGCCAAGGAGTGAAATTCTAACAGCATGGTTCTGGTTTTTTTTCCTTAACCACCAGTGTCTTGCTAGGTTTTTATTGTCTTTTCTGCCTGGAGGAGTTTTTGAACAAAGTAAGTTTTCAAATCACAGAGTTTCTTTAATGCAATGTCTGGAGATAAGTTTATTGTGCTTTTACGGGATATAAGTAAACACATTTCTGAAATATATTCCCATCTACAAACAAATATCCTGCTGTGGCTTTAGGCAAGCAGGATACTGGTGGAGACTGTGCCACAGGCAGGGCTGGTATGGGCTGGGGAGATGTGCAGTCTGTGTTTCCAGCTCTTTTTTCATGTCTTGAGGGCAGGAGAACACAGGGAAGGGCTCCAGGAGAGGCCTCAGTTTAGCACTGAGCTGCGAGGGGATGTGGCTGGGAACCACCACCTTGGGATCACAGTGTGGATTTCACAGGAGGTGACACCGGAGGGAAGACACCAACAAATGGGCTCAAACTGTGCTCAGGGCAAGCAGAGAACTTGCCTCTCCCATTCTCAGCACAACGGAGTTATTTAATTTCCCATTACACGGCTGCTGGAGAATGCATAATTTGCTCTGGTGACTTGAGGCAAAGCAAGTTGGGTTCTTCACGTCTTTGACACCATTTTTCAAGGCTGCCAGCATCCCTTGCTGCCCTGAGGGCCAGCAGGGCTCAGCCTGAGTGCTGGGGTACCTGTCCATGGGGCATCCCGGGGGATGCTCACACTGGCTCAGGCTGCAGCTGGGACAGGAGGGCACAGGGTGGATGTGGCACCCCAGGAGTGGTGCAGAGCAGGAACAGTGCCAGGCTGTGATCACTGAGTTGTACCAGCCCTGCTATAGGAATGAAGCCTTAAGACACTGAACCAGGAGTGGTGGAAGAGGGAAGCAGGGCTGGGGCAGCCCCCACACTTCACAGTGTCTGTAACAAACCACCTCTGCTCTTCTAACCCCTAGAAAGTTTCTTTCTATATATACACCATCTTTTTATACCGTCAAGATTTTTCTCCCTGTCAACCAAGAGATGCTGTGGAGGTGTGATGAGAGGCTCAGCCTCACCTAGTTTGTTGATACAGCTGATCTCCACCCCTCAAATCACAGCTGAAGCTCTTGGATCCTTGTCTCCCCCTTCACCTGTGAGTGTGGGACACCCACCAGCCAGCATAGACCTCTTCTGGGGTTTTATTTACATCTTTCTCTCTGCCCAAGCAGCTGCCAGGGTTAATGTGTGAGTGGCTGCATCCCCAGCACCAGAGGAGACTGGGGCTGCAGCCTGAGCCCAGCCCAGGGATGGTGTGGGATGTTAAAGGGAGGAAACCTGATCCTGTGCCATCCCACAAAATCTTTCTACTCCCTCAGCTCTAGGAAAGTATTATATTTCTTTGTGCTGAGTGCAGGGGAGACCATAAAGGCTGCGCCATGGCCTGTAGGCAGTTAAAATTTAAATTTTCCACTTTTCTGAGCGCTAATACCGTGATCACACTGTCTAAATAATGTCCAGGCTCTGCCTGCTGTATTACCCATCCTGAGCATGATTTACCACTGTAATAAATTAGCCCCTAAGCCAAAGAATCAAAAATAATTGGCTTTATATCTCAGTGCCCATTTTATCCTGTTCTTTTTTTTTTCCTTTCCACCTGTCCTCTTTCTCTCTCTTATTCATTCTCTGACACTCTTTTTCCCCCTTAATTCCTTCTCAGGGGCCACTTTCTGATTCTTTTCCACTCCTCATGTTCTTCTTGGGATTATCAGACCTGGTTTCTCGTGCTTTGTTTTCTCCTCCAGCCATTTCAAGCTGCTGTGCCTGTGAGTGGTGCTGTGACTGGCAGTGGAGAAGGTCTCACCCTCCTCCTGGAGCAGAGTGTCCCAGTGCTGAACACAGCCCACCTTGGGGCACTGCAGAACAATTCCCTGCCCACAGGAGGTGATGGAGGGCTGAGCCACAGCAGAGGTTGGTAAGGACATCAGTGTCACAGCTGGATTGTAAATGGACTTGAAAATGAGCTACACATCTTATTCATGTAAAATAATAGATGGCCTCCAAGCATGAAATACAGCAGGGCAGGGGCTGGGGGAAGGGTTGATAGGCTGTGAAACTTCTGCAAGGTTTTTGTGTGGCTCTGCTTTATGCTTTTAAGCAGAAGGTTTTTGACATGATGCTTAGCATCATGTCACCTTCCAGTCTCACCAGCTCTAACCATGTCCCCACTGCATAGCAAACCCAGCCAAGGAGTTAAGCATCCAGCCCTTCCAGAAGAAGGTAAAGAGGGAAGCATTAGGAAGAAAAGGTGGATTAATAAGGGCAGATCTGGCAAAGAAGCTCAAAGCTTTGGTGAATGTGGCTTTTGGGGTTTGACCCTGTGACGTGTTCCAAAAGCTGCTGGAGCACAAAACACGTGTGGCTGATATAGGATATATTTGTCTCTGGTAGCAAGAAGGAATAGGCTCAAAATGCAAGTGTCTGTGCTCCTGTGTGAGTGTCTAAAAGGTGGATTAATAAGGGCAGATCTGGCAAAGAAGCTCAAAGCTTTGGTGAATGTGGCTTTTGGGGTTTGACCCTGTGACGTGTTCCAAAAGCTGCTGGAGCACAAAACACGTGTGGCTGATATAGGATATATTTGTCTCTGGTAGCAAGAAGGAATAGGCTCAAAATGCAAGTGTCTGTGCTCCTGTGTGAGTGTCTGTGCTCCTGTGTGAGTGGAGTGTCTCCTGTGTGAGTGTCTGTGCTCCTGTGTGAGTGTCTGTGCTCCTGTGTGAGTGTCTGTGCTCCTGTGTGAGTGTCTGTGCTCCTGTGTGAGTGTCTGTGCTCCTGTGTGAGTGTCTGTGCTCCTGTGTGAGTGTCTGTGCTCCTGTGTGAGTGTCTGTGCTCCTGTGTGAGTGTCTGTGCTCCTGTGTGAGTGTCTGTGCTCCTGTGTGAGTGTCTGTGCTCCTGTGTGAGTGTCTGTGCTCCTGTGTGAGTGTCTGTGCTCCTGTGTGAGTGTCTGTGCTCCTGTGTGAGTGTCTGTGCTCCTGTGTGAGTGTCTGTGCTCCTGTGTGAGTGTCTGTGCTCCTGTGTGAGTGTCTGTGCTCCTGTGTGAGTGTCTGTGCTCCTGTGTGAGTGTCTGTGCTCCTGTGTGAGTGTCTGTGCTCCTGTGTGAGTGTCTGTGCTCCTGTGTGAGTGTCTGTGCTCCTGTGTGAGTGTCTGTGCTCCTGTGTGAGTGTCTGTGCTCCTGTGTGAGTGTCTGTGCTCCTGTGTGAGTGTCTGTGCTCCTGTGTGAGTGTCTGTGCTCCTGTGTGAGTGTCTGTGCATGCAGAGACAGCAGGAGGGATGGAGAGGTTGAGCCTCCTCCTAGGAGCTCCATCACTGCAGGAGGCTGATGATGCTGCACAGTGAAGCCTTTGGGCTCACATAGAATCACAAAATGGTTTGAGTTGGAAAAGATCTTATAGACCATCTCATTCCGCCCCCCTAGCAGGGTCACCTCCCACTAGCCCACGTTGCTCAGAGCCTGAACCTTGAACACTGTAAAGCATCTTCACTGTGTGTGTCACACCGAGCTCAGCAGCTCCGAGTTTGGTTACTCAACAGCACAGCACAAGTGGGAACAACTTGACTGCTCTGAGCAATCCCAGCTAGAACAGCTTGAGAGAGTGGAGGGTGTTGGGTTTTTTTTTGCTTTCCTTTAAACAAATGGGCATTTTCTGCTTTCTTTTCTTTTCTTTTTCTTTTTTTTTTTTTTATTTTTATTTTTGCGAGCTGTTAATGTTCGTTTCTCGTGCGGGCACGAGATGCTGTTCCTGCTTCAGAATGCAGAGAGTGGAGTGCAGGGCTGGAGATTGCATCTCATGCATAATGCATGGCCCAGCACCCGCTCACCAAATTACCCAAGTACATTCCTCCGACAGGGCTGGGGGGAAGGAAGGGGAAAAAATACTGTAACAAGTATCTTTCTAAAGAAACGACAAGATAAACACATAAAAAATAGGCATGCAGAGATTTTTCTCCAGGGGGTCAATTCAGAAATTAAAGAGAAGGATGATGTGGCTGCACGTGTGGAGCAGCAGGGCTGGAGGGATGGGATGGGCAGGGACATGGATCCTGCAGCTCCTGGGGAACAGGGGAGCACAGTTCTGCCTCTGGAGATATCCAAGGGCTTGTTTTGGTGTTGGGGATTATTAGAGGAGTGACTTCCTGCAGAGACAGGTAGGAAAAGGGATTACTTGTTGGCTTATTTGTCGCTTTTGATGTGTGGTTTGCAGGGATGTGCTGGATTTCCTGCCACTTCTCTGGAAACAGGAGTGAGATGTGAAAATACAGATGTATGTGAGCGTGGCAAGGAGGGGAATGGAAAAGTAGGAACAGGCCACTCAAATCTTTGTTTCCCTGATGTCAGCAGCCCAGGAGCAGCTTTGGTTTCCCCTGTTGTTGCCAGATTCTGCTTTGCAGCCTGGAGGAGCCTGAGGGTGTTGCCTCTGCTCCCTGCGAGAGGTTTTCTGCAAATAGATGCTAAAGTGACCACATTCCTTCCCTGTGCTGTGTGCTTTGCCCCTGCTAGACTTGGGTCATTCTCTGCAGGATGGGGGAGCAGCCACTGCCCTGCCCCAGAGTCTGGAGCAGTCCCCATGCTTGGTATGTAGCATGAAACACAGACACTGAGCTGTGGGCTCAGGGTTAAACGTTGTGGTGGAGAAAAATGGCATTTTAGGGCTTGGGTGAACTTTGTGGTAGAGAAAAATGGCATTTTAGGGCTTGGGTTTGCTTCTGCTTCAGCCTGGAGGGTGAGGGGGTTGGCTGACCACTCAGGGCAGCAGTGAGGGGTTTGGTGCAGCATCCCACAAGGATGGGGCACCTTGGGCACTTGCTCCTAGAAGCCAAACCTGTTGAAAGGGGTTGGAGGGAGAGTTTGCCTCCAGGGGAGTGTCACTGCAGGCAAAGGGAAGCCCCAAAACTTCAGCAAACACTAAATTTGCTGATATTTTCACCCTGACAATAATGCCCACAGCTTCTCTATCAGTATGACCCATGTAGAGTACATTTTGAGACTGGGATTGGTTGGGGTTTTTTCTTGTCTAAGTCAGGAAGCCTTGGCTCTAAATCTCAACTTTTTCATGTCATTCACACTAGTGAGCCCAGGCCTGATCCAGCAAGGTGTGTTTGGGCTGCCTTTGGAGACACCAGGAGAAGAGCAGAGTGGCACAGGTCTGTGCTGAGCTGACACTGCTGCCAGAGCTGTGGCCACACATCCCTACCAGCACAACCTGCTTTGGCCATCTAGTGGCTGCTGATCCCAGGGAGGCTCAAAACTGGACCTGGAGAGCCAAGGACAAGGTCAGCAAGGGAAAAGGGGAATGGGAGAAATGTATGGGAAGGATTTGTGCTTTTTTTCTGAGTTGTTTCAGCCGTGAGGATGAGCACTGTGCCCTGTGATGTGGAGGTTTGTGGTGGAGTTTGTCAGACTGACAGAGTGGCATCCTTAGTGTGACATAGCTGTGCATGTTTGCAACATCCAGAGGCCAAACTCCCAGCAGAACCAACAGCTAGAGGTACAAATCACTGTGTGTGGACACCTAAAAGTATTTGCTGGGGGTTAATATCAGTAGCAGTTTGGACTCATTGGCACTGGAGCAGTTTGGTCTTGCTCAGACTAAAGCCCTGACCTGCCTCCTGCTCCTGCTTTCCCACCCCTGCCCACAGTAGGAAAGTTCTGGACAGCTTCAAGGAGCTGATGCCTGTGGGTGACTGCTGGTCCAGGTTTTGGCTGCTTGTGCATCAGGAATTTGGTGGCAACAGAACCCCAGAGCTTTGCCACTTTCTTTTTATATTTCTTTTCCCATGTTGTCATTTCGGTGGGATTTGGGAGTGATGACAGGACTTGCTTTCCATCTAGTTCAGGAGTGTTTAAAATAAATCCAAAATGTAAAGAGGGCATGTTCCCCTCTGCTCAGCTCTTCAGGCCACAGCTGGTGGGGAGAGCTCTGCCCCCTCCCCAAAATGCTCTGTGATTCCATAGGGCTGGTGGAGAGGTCTCTGCCCCCTCCCCAAAATGCTCTGTGATTCCATAGGGCTGGTGGGGAGGTCTCTGCCCCCTCCCCAATCACCCTGTGATCCCACAGGAGCCCTGGGAAGCCTCATCCCTCTCCCCTGCCCAGCACACAGCATCCCACAAATCCTCACCCACTCCCTCCCCAAACCCAGGACAAGCAGCTTTTGTGGCAATGAAAATACCACAAAGATCTGCAGTGGTTTTGTTTATAAAACACCTGAATGCATTAGCATTGATTTATTTTTCATGCAACCAACCACCTGTGAGTTTGGGATATTATTCCTATTTGTTCTGTTTGGCAAAGGGAATTACAAGGTGGTTCTTGAGCAGTGGCTGCAGCTTCCCAGCTGTGCTGCCCTGAGAGCACAGGTTGGGGCTGTCCTGATCATAGACTCATAGAATTGGGTTGGAAAAGATCTCCAAGATCATCAATCCAACCCTACTGTGGTCACTAGCCCATGGCACTAAGTGCCACATCCAGTCTCAGCTTGAAAACCTCCAGGGATGGGGAATCCACCACCTCCCTGGGCAGCACATTCCAATGTCTGATCACTCTCTCTGGAAAAAATCTCTTCCTAATATCCAACCTAACCCTCCCCTGGGACAGTTGGGGCTGAGCAGCAGCACCAGGCACTGCTGTGTCCCCAGTGCCTTATCTCAGTGCTCCTATGCAGCTGCACATATTGTCAGGGCCTAAAGAGAAGGGAAAAACTTTTTCCATTTTATTTTTAATCTCCACTGGCCTCAGCATCCTCTGTGAGGAAAAACCTCACCTTGTTTAAGGCCTGTGATCCTGGGAAATGAGCAGAGAGGTTCAAGGTCACAGGTAGTGACAGCAGGTCTCCCTTACCCACTGGAATGCTCCTGAACTACTCTCTCAGCAATGTTTCCAATCACCTTGCACATCTAATGAAGGTACAGGCAGGAACTCACTAAGCAAATGAGCCCCTCCTTTAATTCCATTTGCTTGTGCTGCTTATTTTTCTCCTGCATAATTATTTCTAAAGGAAAATTTAATTTTGTTTAATGGGAACAAAGTTTATCACTCTGTAAGCTTTGTCTTTGCAGCCTCCATCTGGTGAGCTTTTTTTTTCCCCTGTTCTTTTTTCTAATTATTTTTAAACCAGCCCAGTAAATTGTGTGTGTTTAAGAGGCACTTCTCATTAAGATGAAATACTTTGATCTCGTAGGATCATCTGTTTTTAAAGAGGTAATGATGTACTATGGTTTTTTTTCTCTGAGTTAACCCAATCTCAGTGCTGAGACATCCCCTGACCTGCCCAGGTGTGTGCTCTGCTGTGAATTGGGTGCAGCAATCAGAGCTGCAGGGAAAAGGGGTCAGAAAGCTCTGAGAGGGCACAGCAGGGACTGTTAAAAGGTAAGTGGCAAATCATCTCAGGAAAGGGAACCATTTAACCTAGATATTTATTTATTTTTAAGTACAGATGGTGGTGGTGGGAGGGGAAAAGGCTGCAAGAAGACCAAGAGCCATGGGAGTGCTATATATAGCTGTACAGCTGTTTCCTTCAGGTGTTGTAACTCCAAACCGTGGGATGATTAATCCTGCGAGTTGAAATGTATAGCGGATTCTGATTACATCTGAGTGTCTATAATTTAGCTACTTAGTAAAATTAACTTGACGTTTTTAGTGAGCTGCGAGGACAATAACGTGTGAAGAGACTGAAGAAGTTTGACTGCTCTTCCCTTACCTCCCCCTTTGGCAATTTGCGAAGTTTATTTTTAACTTTTCCCGAGTTTTCTGGCAGCTTTCCCTGAATCCAAGGGAGGGAGTTTGGCTCTCCCTGCTGGAAGCCAAAGGCAGCGCCTGAGTCTCCCGGGCTGGAGCACAGGAATTCCAGGCGCAGCCAGGGAAGGGATGCAGGATGTGCAGGGCCCTGAACGCTTCTCAGAGCATGACACCTCCAGCAAGGCTGCGCCACCTCCTACTACAGCCATCTGCACACTTCAGAGAAGGCACATCCCAGGAATTTGCAAACAGCAGGTAGGTCATAGCAGTGACCATGGAACCTTGGAAGTGCAGAGCTTTAGGTTGTTTTTCTCCAGGAAAAAAAAATCGTATGCACAAGGGTTGTGTGAAGTATGGAATGTGGGAGACCATCCCCTGTGACAAGGATCAGATTAGCTGTAAGGTCTCCTGCAAGGAAAGGCTGAGAATTGGGAAAAGAAAAGGCTTTGGGGTGATCTGTGCAGCCTAGCAGTGTCTGAAGGAGCCTGCAAAAGGTGGAGAGAGACCATTTAGAGGGGCCTGGAGTGACAGGACAAGGCAGAATGACTTCACACTGACAGAGAGTAGGTTTAGGGTAGATATCAGGAAGAAATCCTTCCCTGGGAGGTGCTGAGACACTGGCACAGGGTGCCCAGAGAAGCTGTGGCTGTTTTTAGGGTAGGTATCAGGAAGAAATCCTTCCCTGGGAGGTGCTGAGACACTGGCACAGGGTGCCCAGAGAAGCTGTGGCTGTTCATCCCTGGAATTGTTCCAGGCCAGGCTGGATGGGCTTGGAGCAACTTAGTATAGTAGAAGGTGTCCCTGTTTGTGCCCTGCACAAACTCCTTTCTTTAACAGCCCCTTCCAAAGCCTTTCACAAGTCTCCAGAGTACAAAATCCAAGGACCAATCCCACCCCAATCCTGTGCTGAGATTTCCCAGCCCTGGTGCTAATCCTGCTTGATCTTGTACAACGGGAGCATCAATGTGGGTAGGGGAAACAAACATCACACTTTGTGAACTGAGTTCAGTAAAGCCTTGATTGCACCACAAGAATCTACCTTTGTAACCCCAAATCACTTTGTATTATGGACTTTTTAGGGTTAAACTAAACTACTTCCCCAGTTCACTTTGTGCTACAGCCACATTAGTGTTGGTTTCCTGTGTTCAGTAATGCTCCAAGTCTGAGGTTTTCAACAAAATAACACAAAGACATTGGTGATTATTTTTCATTTTAATTGTCTGATTCTATATAATATTCTCAGACAAAGCATCAATCTAAATTTCCTACAGGACAGGAAGAAAGCATCAGGCAGATTCCAAAAAATCTTCCAGAGATGGTTAAACTGCTTTAAAATTGTGAGCATTTTTCACATTGCTACAAAACAATGACAACTGACAGAATTCTTTTTTTTTTTTTAACCTACATTCTTTTAGCAGTAGAGAAACAGTTTGGAAGGTGAGTCACATTCTTGATTCTTTCAGGACCTGTGTGACTATAACAACAAATAGATTTATAACATGACAAGTACAAATATAAAATTTCCAATGTGCCAACTTTAAAAAAAAATCAGGATTTTTTCTTCAATACCTGCCCTGCGGTCAGTAATAAATATTAAAAACCATCTTTACAATACAGAAAATGTTAAATAAGTTATTTACCAAAAGATGTCTTTTTTTTATCCTTTTCTTCTTTTTTTTTTTGGTCAAAGGCTGATTCTATTAAAAGAGCTGAACAAACATTTTGTACATCAATAAATAGTAAGGCAGCACGAAGCAAACAACACTCACAGGACCAATCTCCAGTAATAAATATTAAAAACCATCTTTACAATACAGAAAATGTTAAATAAGTTATTTACCAAAAGATGTCTTTTTTTTATCCTTTTCTTCTTTTTTTTTTTGGTCAAAGGCTGATTCTATTAAAAGAGCTGAACAAACATTTTGTACATCAATAAATAGTAAGGCAGCACGAAGCAAACAACACTCACAGGACCAATCTCTATTAGCAAAACTTTCTCCTTCAGAGAATCCTTTTTTTGCTGGTGTAGGAAGGTGATTTTTGACTCTCAGCTGGTGCGACCTGGTTAGAAAAGCAATAATTATTATCACTGTACAGTCCTTCAGTGCCCACAATTTGTCCCTACCCTGTCCTGCTGCAGCAGGATCTGCAAACAGGACCTTCTGTGTTCAGCACATCTCCAAATTAAAGTGCTGAGACTTCTGTAAGCAAAAAGACTTTTATGTCATCACTTCCCAGCTCAGGGCTGAGACCACAGCCCAGCAGCTGAACTGCTGCTGGGAGGGAGGGAGAAGGGATGCATGGAAAAGGTTAGAGGAGTTGTGCAATCACTCAGAGTGGAAGGATGGGATTTAGGAGTCAAGCAGTGTATTACATCCTCCTGGGTGTAAAGTCTGAACCTTCTGGGAAAAATTAACTCCGAGCAGTGATTAAACACTCACAGTAACTGAATTCACAGCATCAGCAAAGAGCTGGTTGCAAAAGCTTTGCCTGTTGTTGGGTCTATGTTTAAAAACTAAAAGCATCACCAGTTCCCAACACACACTCCAGCTTTAACTAAGGGTGTCTTTGTGAACTTGGCAGGCAGGTTCTGATCTGCTGAAAATAAACTGCTGGAAGATGAGGACAGACATGAATATTAATCAAGGGAAAGCATCAGGAAGGAGAGGGTTTAGCTGTTTATGTGGTCAGTCATAAAAGTCTTAATTCAGACATCAAACCCTGCAGACTATTTATCATCCTAAACTGCTGTCACCCAGACTTGATTAGGCAGCAAACATAAAGCAAATCAGACTAATTCTGCAAAACACTCCTGACACAGCAATGCACATTTCTGATTAGCATATACCAAGGAATTAATACAAGCAAAATTTCACTTACTTCCAGGTTTCCTCTAGCCTTCTTCAAGACATCATGAGTTAAAACCACTGGAAAGAAAGAGGAGATTTAAAGAATACTGCACAGTCTTTCTAAATTCCCTGCATTCAAGTGTTATGGCCAAATAAGCAATGTCTGAACCTGTGCCTAACACAATGGGCAGGGCCTAGGCAATGGCACAAAGCTCCCTAGCACCACTTCAGCTTCCTTACCAAAATCCAGGCTGGTTTCTCCCTCCCCAGCCCTGCTCAGGAGCTCAGGCTGATGCACAAACAGGCCAAGGTGAAGGGACAATGGTGTGTGAGGAGTTGTCCCTCAGGACTGCAGGGCAGGTCTGCAGCAGTGCCACCCCTGGACTGTCATTTCCTATTCCTGGCCTATATTCCATAATCTGCCTTTCAAATCTAAACACCATGGAAGTGTTTTTAAAGGGTGTTTTTTTTGGCATACCAGGAATGCAGCAAGTGAAACCAGGCAGAGCATTTTTGGCATACCAAGAATGCAGCAAGTGAAACCAGGCAGAGCTCAGCACTGCAGGTAACACCAGAGGTATGCACAGTCCCTGAGATCCTGAGCACCTGGTCATACAGGAAGCCTTTCTGTCAATTTTAAAGGGAGATGGTGCAGGATCCAACTCCAGTTTGAGCCATTCAGCAGCCCACTGGGGCTGGGGGAGGAAGCTGTGCCATGGAGAGGTTATGGGGACCATGGCTGGGATGGCAGACGTCAGCCAGATCCTCCAGCCCTTCAAAGACAAAGCAACCTATCCATGCCATGGGGGAATCATGTCAGTGCTTTGCTCTGAAGGGTTCCAGGTTTTCTCTACTCATCCAGCTCGGAATCATGTCAGTGCTTTGCTTGTTCCAGGTTTTCTCTACTCATCCAGCTAGTTTGTCCCTGTGGGGACAGCAAGAGACCTGTGAATGGAGGAAGGGATGCTTCTAAACAAAACTGGTACTTAGAAATGTCAAGTTAAATGTGTGAGTCTCTAATCTGTGTCAGCTCCATAACCACTGAAAAATACCATTCCTGAGTACCAATTTGATATTCCAGTCTCAAAAATAAACAATTTAGCCATAATAAAGATTTTTCATTACAACAATAAGAACCCAACAACTCCAAGGGTAGAGCTGTCATGAGATAATTACACCCTTGGCAGATTACTGCAATTTGGCACCGCATTGTTCTGTGTTCAGAGGTTCAGATGAGGTTTATAAGCAATGAGTCCTCTCGCCACAGAAAGCACACAGAAGACTCTGAGCCACGAGAATCTTCCAGCCTCTGCCTCTAAACATATTTAGGATTGTTCAGCTAAATAACAGAGGGGACCTGAACATCCTCAGATGTGTGCAGAGTGAGGCAGCCAAGGTCACCTACTTGCAGTGCTTTTCCTTTCTTCCTAGCAAATGGAGAAAGGAAGAAATCTCAAACCAAGTGGAAGCATCCTGATAAGCTGCAGCACTTCATGTGACATCCCCCCCCAGTTTTGTTGTATGCTTGGTCAGGAATTTGTGTAGAGATGCAAATTAGAAGCATTTCTGAAATTGCTCTTTAAGGCAAAGGTAACTTGACCTCCATAACTCCCATAATCAATGCAATCTAGAGGAAATCATGTCCAGGTCTTGCTGTATGGCACAGTGCTCTCTGCTCCTAAGAGCTCTGCTAGGAAATTCATTTCACCTGGCAAACCAGATTTTCCTAAATCAAAAACATTCAATTCAGTCCATGAGGAGATCGTGGAGGCTGTGACACAACCAGCACAGCTGCTGCTCACCAGGCAGCACTTTGCATTAAGGAGAGCTCAGGAAATGCAGGTTTCAGTTTCTCAGCACCTCATTCAGATGAGGCTCAATGCCCTGAAAGGAGTGAGCAAAATTAGTACTGTTTGCTTTTGGGAAGTATGGGTGGGTGGAGAGGCTTAGGGGGAACATTTTTGGCTATAAGGGTAAAATCTCTGTTGATTTTTACCTTGCCTCACTCTGGAATTACCCAGTGTGTCCCAGGTGGCACTGGAACTGGATAACTAGACCATTAAATCCACCCCAGGGGTATTATTTGGACAGACAGAATAGAATAGCTTTGATTTTTATATTACAACCCCAAACTGAGTTATTTAACTTTAAAACTTGAACAAAACCTAATTGATGATTTCATATAAGTAACTTGCACATCATTTCAAAGAACAGTTGTGAAAGATGTGACCAAACCTAGCCCATAAATACTGAAAACAACACAGATCTGCAGGCAGGAGCTATAGGGACCTCAGACACCAAAATCTAATGCTGAACAACAGGTGCCTGTGTTCATTCTGTTGTTTCTCCAGTTGTAAAGGTAGACACAGACTGCAAAAATAAAGCAAGAATCATTACATACACTGGTCAATGATGACCTTCTCCATGTTCTCCTTCAGCTGGTTTGTGGAGTGCAAACGTTTCACTGTGCTGTGCAACTTCTTTTCCTGCTCAGACAGTTTCTTACGTAACCTAAATATTTCTGCTTTCATTCCTTCATCCTAAATTGAGAGAGGAACATATGATAGTCAACTCTTACATAAAAGTACATTCTACACTGGGAATTGCTCAATACTTCTGTACAATTACCCTCAAGCTTCCTTAGAGGATGAACAACTTAAAGGAGGGAAAGATCACTGAGTGCTGTCCTTCCTCATTCATATCCCCCATGACATGTGATTCTCTGACATCTGCCAAGAGACAACTACAATTCTTAGCTGCCTTTTAGTGCAAGTAATTTTTCTGTTGGACTGAGGTAAGACTCCAGTGCCTATTTTTTGTTGCTGAACTAGAAAGGAGAAGGAAATCCAGTGCCATGGGCTCAGCACATATCCTGTCTGCCAGGTCCTCCTTCCACCTTCCTCCTCCAGTGTCAATAGCAGATGCTGCTTTTAACAAAGGACTAAAAGGCACTGGACATATAACCAGGACAGATTAGTTGCAAAATTACAGCATCATTATTAACCAGGACAGATTAGTTGCAAAATTATTTGACAGCATCATTATTTAAGGTTCAGTTTTCACCAGTTCCAGTTAAGTTATGGTTGGTAACTGGTAAAACAGGACTGATGCTGTGTCAGTAGCACCAGTTTGGATCCTTGTGCTGACTTAAAGTTTGCACATTTTTTGCCTTGTTGTGCCACTTAAGTAATGTGTCTTCTGGATTTTGCCCCCAGCATTTAGCTCTGCAGAAGAACTCACAGTAATGAGTGAAAAATGGGCTGCAGAGAGGCAGTGAATGCTCAGTCTCTTTTAGACTCAAGCTTCAAGAGACATCTCTCTCATACACTGCATTTAAGACATGAGCACGAACCTAATATCCTTAAGATCTCAGGATGCTGGGTAAGAAACTAGGAAAATATTCTATTGGGCTCTAATTAGGTGCCTCCTGGGAACAAGGAACCCTACACACACATGAAGGTCAGATTTTCACAAGTGAAAACCGAGAGGGTTTAGATGAGTGTGACAGCAAAGCAATCCATGCATCACCCACATGCTGAAAACTCTGAGTGTGTGTGATATGTTCAGAAACTCCAATCCAGGCCAACATAGAGTTGTCTATATAGACTATACACATGGGGATAAAAATGGAAGCAGAAACACTTGCCAAGACATTCCAAATACAGAAACATCAGTGAATATATCAGACACACTTTCTGCTTTTGTGATTTTATATATTTAAGGATGTCAGAAAATACCACCAAAATGTTATGAAATTATATCTAAAATGTTTATTTTCCCAAAGTTTGAGGGTTGGGGGTTTTTTTTCAGGAATTTCCTGCTTCCCTTAAGAAACACATACAAAAACCTCAGTGCAAACACTAGATTTATTTTCAAGCCAGAGTTTGAAACAGTTTCATTGCTGAGTGGTGCATTCTGACAGCAGAGATAATTCATTCCTCATTCAGTTTACTTTCATTCATTTGCATAGTGCAATCCTTTTTAGTTAAAATGTTATAAAACTTGTCTTAGGGTTTTGACACACTTTTACAAAAACATCCTCTTTTACAGCTTTGGCATCAACAATGTAAAAGAAAATGTAGCTGAGATTACATAGAAGTTGCTGATGCTTCTGTTCTTACCAGCATATACAGAATCAAATTGAGTTTGGTTCAATAACAGAGAATCCAAACCTCTTCTTATTGAAGTGGAATGTTTGCCACCTGCCTGGGGTTCCTGAATATCACAGAATATTCTGAGCTGGAAGAGACCCACAAGGATCATCAAATCCAACTCTTGGCCCTGCACAGGACACCCAGAGAAATCCTCTAACAGGGTTACAGGTGACATCTTTAGAATAAAGTATGCTGTAAATTAACACTTGGTGGGGGATTCACCATCCCTGGAGGTTTTTAAGATGAGACTAAGTGGCACTTAGTGCCATGGTCTAGTAACCAGGGTAGGGTTGGACTTGATGATCTTGGAGGTCTTTTCCAATCTGATTGATTCTATGATTCTATGACAGTATGATCAGGATGGGAAGCCAGGACACACTCAGCCTAAATCCATGTGTTGAGAGACTGGCCACCCTGGGGTGATGATTTTCAAAGGGTTTTCCCAAAGGACATGTTTATATCTGGTGCATCTTTCCTTGACACATTACCACAGTTAAAAAACCCCACCCCAAACCCTAAATGAGCCCCAGCAGTACCTGAGTGCCCTGAGCAGTACCATGAGCAGCTTTCAGGGGAAGGGAAACTCTCCAGAGCAGCTTCAGTAAACGAGCAGCCTCTTCCAAAATCTGCTGGACTGTGTGAGTACTTGTGGAGATGCCATGCAGTGATGCCTGATCTGCTACCTGTAGCATGAAGAGTAGAGACATGTTATATTTTATCCTTAAAACATTAGGAAAATGTAATCTTAATGAATGGGTTTAATCCAGTTGGTATGATTTCCTATTTAAGATAATGCACACAGCCATTGTGTGCCATAAAAACTAATCTGGTAGTTAACAAAGGCTGCTGAATAATGCATCATCTGAGGAGCTCAGGGAGGGAGGGGATTTATCCTAATCAATATCCATGATTAGCAATAGATTATATTTACCAGACTTGCTATGCCACATGGTAACAGTTGGCAACTCTCTTCTTTCACCATTTGCATTTCTTGTCATGTTAGTCGAAAGCCAATGATTACAGACATCAATTTAAGCAATATAGATGTTTCTCCCTTTGCAGACCCTTTAAACTGTTCCATTTAATGCTAAAATAACTATCAGGACACACATAAAATGTTTTCCTCTGCTGACAGATGAGAAAACCAAATGGAAGAAATTGCATAAATGTGAAATAAAGGAGGGAAAGAATGTGAGGGGAGAAAATGAATTGCCAAAGCAATGGTGCTGCAGAAGGGGAAGGGGAATGAAAGAAAAGCATCTGCAGTTTCTGCCCCATGCAGCACATAATCTGAATATTTATTTTGTATTGTTATCTAACCAGAATCCTCCTGTCACATAAAACATCCCATTTGCTAAGTAGTCTGAAACTTCAGTGATGTAAAGCTTGATAGGAAACTGCAAATTGTGAAACTCACTGCTTTTATCTTTACACCAACAAAACAAGTTAAAAACTTACAGAGATTACTTTTTCAGTCATTATCAGGATGTTAACTAGGTCATTTGGAAACATATGATACTTCAGAGAGTCTTAACTGTCATTCAGGCATCATTTTACTGTGTGAGCACACATGTGATACCACAGAAAGATTGCAGAACTGTTGAAGACAATAGCTTCAATAGCTTCACTAATTAGAACTGCAAAAATAAGTAGCACAAATTTACCCCTGCAGTTAAGAGTTTTGAGGAGCAGTGAGCATGGTTTTACAGCATTTATATTATAAAATCATAGGGGTGAAAAGGACCTTCATTAGTCTTAGTTTCCTTTCCCACTCCAAGGCAGGAAAGCATTGCATGGAATTTTTCAAGCATTGGCACAGTCCAGTCTTAAAATTGCCTCCAGTAAGTGTCTCTGAGCACTCTCTCCATGCCAGTGGTTCATTATTTTTACCACTGGCTCTTGTTTTCAATGCCTGGTCGAAACCTTTCCTGTTGTGGTTTCAGTTTCTTAGTTCCTTATCAGCTACCACAGCCATATATACAGATTGTACCTTCCCTTTAATCGAGGCCTGTAGGCAAATTTGTCTTTTCAAATCACCCAAATATACTATCATTAAGTGTGTCCAGAAATTAACAACACTACGTAACGAAAAATTCAGAGAAATAAACTCTAACTAGTTCTAGGACTGACCCTATTCAAGACAGAACCAACCTTTTATTGCTTTAAGTATTTTTATGTTTAAGACTACAGCAAGACTAAGCCAGGCCCTGCACTTTGGTCATACCAATCCCAT
>NW_008667976.1:0-284 GCF_000695815.1 Acanthisitta chloris
TTGTGTTGGGTTTTGTTGAGTTGGGTTACGTTGGTTGGGTTTTGTTGGGTTGCATCACGGTCAGGTTATGTTGGGTTGTGTTGGCATCATGTTGGGTTGGGTTGGTTGGTACCTTTGCTGATTTTGATGGCACAGGGTGCCCCAGGGAATCCTGGCAGGGGTTGGGTTGGGTTGCGTTGGGTTTGGGTTGGTTGGTACCTTGCTGATTTTGATGGCACAGGGTGCCCCAGGGAATCCTGGCAGGGGTTGGGGTGGGGTGGGTTTTGGTGAGGTGGGTTGAGTTG
>NW_008667977.1:0-18138 GCF_000695815.1 Acanthisitta chloris
GTTTTTTTTAAAAAAAGGAGAAATGAAATGGTGATGCGCGTGGATAACGGAGGAAGTGACAGCTTTGCGTTGGGATCTCTCGGTTTGACGTTCTGGCAAGGAAAGGTCAGAGGAAGCCCCGTGGGCTGCGCGGGCCTCGGGCAGGCGGCGGTAAAGGCTCGTTCAGCCTAGGTGGATAAATCGTGAGTGAGTCTGATGAGGTTTCAGCCGAGCGCCTCGCTCTGCAGCGCTTTCTGTGCCTGTGAAACACGCGTTTGCCCTTCAGAACGAGGAGTTTGCCTCCCCCCCCCACTGCGCTTTTGCTAGTGTCATAGTAAAAATGAAACAGTTCGACACACGTTTCCTTTCTTTAAACAGCTGCTGTCAAAACAGCCTCTCTTGAATGTGAGTTGGGTAATTAATTGCAGCCTTCTAACTGTAGCCACCAAAAGTATATGGTCTTAGAAAACCAACGAAGTGACCCTCACCAACAAATCACATCAGAGATAAAACGTGTTCCTCTTGTTATTGTGAGCGAAACAGACATCACCAAGCAGCTCTTCTGGATAAAACGTGTTCCTCTTGTTGCTGCGAGGGAAACAGACATCACCAAGCAGCTCTTCTTTGTTTGCTGCTGATTCATGCCGTGCAGTTTTGATAGGAATGCAGCATCTTGCATGTCAAACCTTACAGTTCTGGCCTAAAATACAATGGTTAACAGCAAAGCTTGTTTAAAAAAATAAGGGCAAGTATTTAATGCATAGATTTCTATAGGTCTTTAGCGGGAGAAAGGAATGACCTTGCTACGTTGTAATTCCTTAAAGTGAGCAATACACTACTTTATCTCCTTCAGAATTCAAAGTATTCGGTTTAGAATTCAAGATGTTGCAACCTTCGAGAAAGAGGGAGGGTAAATTGGAAATTTTAAAATTGCAAGTGTGCCATATGATTTATTTGCAGGCTTGCAAGAGTTTTTACAGCAGAAAAGAAAGGCTTATGTTTAGCTGTTTATCTTCAGAACAAAATTCAAAAGAACAGCAATTTTTATGGCTGTGACTTGAAACTTTGTTACTGATATGTAACTGACATCAGCTATGTTACTGACATTTCCATTGACTTTATTGGCTTTTAGCATAAGCTTCTGTGATTGTTTGTAAAAGAATGTAGCAGTTTCTCAAACTTCAGCTTGAGGCGTATCTAGAATTTCCAAAGTGAGTGTGATATGCTGGATTTACCTTTGAGATTTGTATAGAAATCCAGCAAAATAAGGTGCAAGAAATACATTGTTTTTTCAATGCATACGTTCTGCTTTAATGTTTTTCTGCATCTTAGAGAATTATTTTGCTAAAATCTTCATGAAACACTGGGGATTTTGCTGAATAAGAATTAAAGACAGTATCTGTAATTAGAAGAAAATATGGCGTTGGATATTCTTAACAGGGTAATGTATTTTGTTGATTTAAAACTTGATTATACAGTTAAACCTAATGTACCTTTATATAATGTTTTCCCAAGATTGTGTGTTGGCTGACACATAAACTTGGAGCGATAAAGAACTGGTATGATGGAGAATCAACAAGTGCTTTGTTCATATGAAAGTTCTAACCTCATCCTTGAGAGCTCCTTGCCTTGAGGGCTTTTACCAACTTTGCAGTGGTAACAAGTATGAAAAAGCCTGAGATTAAGCTATAGAAAGAATTTTTTTATTTTTTTGGTTTGGACATACATGCTCATTCTTGCTTTATTTAAAGGAGATTAAGGCTTTGTACTAACAGGGTATTTCAGGTGAGGTTAACTTAATTTTTTAAAAAATAAGTATCCTATAGTAATATGCTTTTCTATAGGAAATTTTCTACCTTGGCTTTAATTGTGATTTTTTTTTTTTTTGTGTGGAGGTGTCATTGTACATACCTCTAATTGCACATTTCTTGCCAAAGCTAAAAATAAATTCCTAGTTAAGCAGTAAAGAACTAGCACTCCCTTTAACATATGGGATCCCAGTGCTTATAGGCAGCTTAATCAGATATTTTAAAAAATTGTTTGATGTCAGTAGGGATAGCTTCATTTATTATTTTTTTTTCTACTTTTTAAATTAGCATTCTTTTAACTGAAACTAAGGCAAAGGAAGAGCAGGAAGAGCATAGCTATCAAATTAGATCTGGGCTAGAATTTATCTTAGGTGACACAGGTCAGGGTAGAAATTTTCAGTTTGACCAAAGGAAATATTTACTTGCAAACAAAACTTCACTTGGCATGCTTCTTGATTAAATATTTACATTGAAAATTTACATTGAAAAATGCATTTATAAATGGAGAAAAAACCCCAAACAAACTCCAGTATCCCTGTATTTGTAGACTTGATTGCTTTCAGACTCTTGATTTCAACACATTTATCTTTAATGTTAAGACTAGTTGAGAGTTTTCTTAGGAGTTGTATCACAGTGGAGGTTTGCCGGTTGCTGGAGATGTTGATAGTATGGGTTTTGGTGGTGGCTCTGCAGGGTCTCTGCAGGGGTGACACCGAGTCCTTCTTAAGCTTGGTGCTTCTCACCCAGGGGTTGTCACTGTGCCATGCAGGGCACCTTGGCCAGCAGCAGCTTTGCAGCCCACTCTCACCAAGAGGCTGTCACTGTGCTGTGGAGAGCACCTTGGCTGGCAGTGGCTTTGCTCCCCACCTCACTGACAGGGGCTGATGGTGGCCAGCACATACTGCTGTGCCTTAATTCCCTGCCTGGGTGTTCACACAGAAGTACTTAATTTGAATTAGTATCTGACATAGGGAACTTTGCTTTAAGTATTTGGATGTTACAAGGGCCTTTTTCTTTGTAGTGCCTGTTACATAGACAAAAATAGATAAATTTGACATAGAAGTCCTATTTTCAGCTTAATATTTTACCTAAAATGGTGAGATACTGGATGGGGACCAGTTAAATAAACCATGTGTTAGGCTATTTCAGGGGATTATGTCTCTCCAAATAGTCTAGGGGTGAACTACAATCTCATTGTAGTTCTTGAAAATACCATTCCTGCCTCTTACTCTAGTCTGCTAGAATTTGCCGGACAGGTTTTACTTGTCTCTAAGTTCTACTTCTTTATCAGGTGGCTATAGTTTTACCTACCACCTTCTCCTAATTTGACAGTGTTAATAGAATCGGGAGATACAAACCGAGTTGGACTAGACAGTGTTTACTAGCTTTGGGTTAGCTGAGCCTATACTTAATGAAGTAAGCTGTAAGCTAGATGGGCTAGCTGTTTCCAGGCTTCATTATGTTAAACTTATTGTCAAAGTGCTGTTTCTGTGCCAGTTACTACCCCCTTTCCATGTGATGTAGGGAAGGGCCATGCCTGTTCTGACCCAGCTGTGAACAGTACAGGCTGGTGTAGTGGTATCATGCAGAGCCACAGGGATCTTTCTTTGAGGTTAAACACATTGTTTGACTCTGCACGTGGCTGACTTGTAGACCTGCTGTAAATGTTTGCATGTCCATGTCTCATTAAAAGTCTTTCAATGTATTGGGTATATACTTTGGTAAATAACTGGATTGTTACTCTGTAGCATGTGACTAAATATCTGCAGTATTGTACTGTAACAGCAGTGCTATGTGTATACAACATAGAATTGCAAATGCCCTAAAGGTCTCTAGGGGTTTTCATCCCACACTATTTAGAAAGTTAATACTTCCTTGACTCAATGGAAGTATCATTTCTTTAACTTGATAGTTACTTTTTAAAACTGTCATTACATTTTTTTTATAATGTTTCTTTTACTTTGCCCGTTCACATCTCCATCTCACTTCTAACAGTTCTAGGAATATGTATTAGTCATCAAGAGCTGGTTGAGGAGATAATAGTGACTTGTGCAGGGTAATGGTTAGTTTTTTACTTAGCAGTTGCAGAAAATAATTGCAAGCTGAAGTAACTGCAAGCGACACTTGAAGTTGCCAAAGCATCAAAATTGGTGAAATGTCAAAGGTGCAGTTGGCACAGCAAACTTGCCATTAAAGATCAGATAGAAAGGTTGAGACTGCACACACTTTCTCAGCACCAAGTCTTTGCTCTCAAATCTTTAGTAATGCCCAGATTGAGAAAGTATCTTTATGAACCTGACATCACATCCCTGTTTCACACAGGTAAGAGGTGGTATTGGAAATTTCCATCTTGCAGCATGCAGAACTAAAAGGCTTCTTCAACTTGTTCCTTCTGCAGTGAGCCAGAGCAGCTTTGAGAGCAGAACTTGCAAAGAAATACAGAAAAATGGCTGGACATGCAGATCCTGCCCTCTGAGCAGGGAGAAGGAATAACCAGACATGACAGTTATTATTCACAGTTGTTTATTGTGTGGTGAGAAGATGACCTGATACATCATGAAAACAGGCAGAATTGAGGTGTCATGTCTTCTGCCTTTGCTCTTCCCTCCTGGCCCATTTTTGTTCTTTGTGTGTTCTAAAAATGCATTAATTTGAAGGGGCTTGCCCTTGTTTGCCTGTAATGCTCTTCAGAAGCATTTAAAACACCCACAGTCAGATTTCTGATACCTATGAAATGTGTCAAAGGGAGTGTTCCCTTCCACAAGAAGGTGATCAAGTTGGACCTTCACGTTTTTGCATGGTTTTACCTGTGTGGTAAGTAGGTGGCACAATGTCTTGAGCAATGAGGTATTTTTTGAGGTTGGTTTTCTTATATGATAAAGGGGAAAAAAAATCAGAGCTGAAAGTGTCTTTTGAACTCTGAGTGGCTTTCACTGATTGTGTGCAATTTCTGTATTAGGATGGTGGCAGAGTGGCCCTGAGGGCTGTTGGGCAGGGGTTTGGAAGGAGCTGGTAGGGACAGAGCTGTGCTCCAGGCCCTGCTATGGCAGGGTCACTTGTCCCCTCCCTTTGCCTATTGGTGCTGGGAGGTCTTTCCATGCTCTCTGAGGTGTGAAGGCTGCGTGTCATGTAGCGCTCTCATGTGAGGCCTTTCTGCTATGCAGTTTGCAAGTTGCAAAGAATGGTCACACCTAATTAGAGTGTGGGCTTGCACATGAGTTGCAGAGGGCTAAATGCAGGCAGAAAGGTAGAGCATGTTGACATAGTAGGTTAGTAAATGTGGATTAGTAGGTTAAACAATGTGGCATTTAGTCTTGAGTAAGAGTGTATGGTTGATTGTTACTACACGGAAGCTGTGATGGGATCACTCCCTGGTAGTTTATATGGCAATACTCTAGATCATAGCCCAAAGAACACGCTCATACTAGCTCAGTTGTAATTCTTTCTGCCTAATGTTAAAAATAAAAGTTGTAAAATAAGATTATTGGAAAGGTTAGAAGAAGCTGAAAATGTATAAAATAATTTCATTCTTATTATGAGAGGAATCCTTTTCATGCATGAAGGATCCTGTTATTTTGGCTGGCAGTATTATGCAGAGAATAGTATGCTCCTGGATGGTTCTTTTATATGTATAAATAGCTGAATTAGCATAGCTGATGCTTAGTAAGTGTGTGTGGAATTAATCAATTCTAAAACCTAAGCATTAGAGGAATAAACTGGATAAATCGGTGGTTTAAGATAATAGCTGCTTTCAGAGTAACTGTTATTTCTTTTGGCTTTAGATTGTTCCCCCCACAGATATCAAACAAATAGAAATCTCCAGGATTTTAACGAGAGAATAGAACTGAATTACAAACACTGGAGACCTACAGCATTGCTTCAGTGTATTTTTCACTTTATTAGCTTGAAGTGCATTAGTAAAAAACCATAAGCTTTACTTCTGTGGGTTGCAGGAAGGCTTTAGTGGGCATTGCTGTTTGTGATCTGGTACAAAAAGCTGCAAGTGTTACCCAGAGAAGAGCTTTGAGACAGGTCTGCAAGGGAGTGATGGCTGGTGTGGCAGTGGTAGGTTGAGTGGCTATGTAGAGGCTCTCTGATTGCATTGGTGCTGGTGTACTTTTTCTGCAAAATGTTCCTGATTTGTTTTTTGAACTTGTGTACTTCAGCACATAAAGCTTTCTCTTTCTGAGGAGGCTTTGATTGATAGCTGTTCTGGATTAATTAATGCCTTAATTTTGGGGAAGAAGGAAGTAAATGGGAAAAAATGCATCTTGTTCCTAGTTTGTGACACTGCTCTTACTTAGACCCAACCAGATTCAGTTCTTGTTTCCCTATCAAGTGTTTGCAGTACTTGTAGTTTTTCTAATACCAGACACATCTGTGATCAGTCATTTCTCCCTTGCTATTTGTAGGGATGTTTTCTTTACCTAAAACCTGTTGCTTCGAGACAAATGGCAGGAAAAGAAACCTGAAGACTGTTTTACACTTCAAAGACTCCATCTATAGAAAGAGCAGAGAAGTAATCAGTTTATGATACAAAATGTGATGTATTTAAGCAACTTTGGTAGACATATGGTCCCTTTTGAGTTTACTCAATTTGGCAAATATTCCACACAAGAAATGTGTTTTCCTACAGGATCATTTTGGAAGAAAGTATCCCTGTGAAAAGGCATTTTTCCCATGTAAGCAAATTCCATGCATGCATTTGTGATTGTTTCATATGATTTATCAGTAGTGATTGCAGCACTTTGTGTAGGACTTCTACATAAAATACATTCAAGGTGAAATTTTATTAGGTCTTAGTCTGTCTATATCAACCGAAGGTCTTAGTCTGTATGTATCAACCAAAGTCTTCTGTTCAGTGATTGTTTTTTTTCATGTTAATTTTTTTTTTCCTCTGGGAAGTTGTAGCACCACTTAACACTGATTCTGATTATGTTTGCTTGCAGGTGAATTGTTTCTGAAACCTGCTTTGTGGTTTGGCCTAAATAAAGATGAGACCTAATTCCTCCCTTTTCTGTGCAGCTTTCCATTTTTGGAGTAATAGTGGCAGGATTAGCAACTGAAGTTCTGTTTGAAACTGGCTTCATTTGTATGTATTCATTTCTGTAGAAGCAGCCTAACTGCAGCTTTTTAAGATGTGTGCGCAGTCACACATACAGGAGTCTACCATGATGTTCAAGAGCTTTTCCTCTTCATGAATTGAATCAGTTTCATTTCACAGTTACCTCATTTGTTTGTAGAGCATTTGTGGAAACTTAGTGTCAATAGTGTCCTTGCTCAAGAAAGTGCGTCAACACTTGATAAATCTGCAGTCTGAATTGTTTAAAGGACTATCTTTCCTTGTAAAATAATGACTGTCAATATTAAACATTTTTATAGCTATTCAGAAGCACTCTGTTGCAGGATAGCAGGATCAATGGCAGGATCAGTCAGTCTCCTGTCAGGGACCAGCAGGAAGGGTGTGAGCGATGCTTTCCACTCACACCTTGTTTACAGCTGTTACTTCACTGAGGCTGTTTAATTGCTAACATAATAAAACAAAGGGAGCTTAACTAAAGAACTGGTCAGTTGTTTAATGCTGTTTATGCTTGGTTCCCCTTTTTGCGGGTGGCCATTGACTTACGCCAACATAGATGCTTCTGTTTGCTCTCTGGCCTCTGTTTTCTGTGACCCACAATGTGTGAACATTCCCTTTATTTCTCAATAGTTGCTCCTCTGTAGTAACTGAAATGGAGATTGTGACTAATATGCGATGAGTAGTTGCAGATACCACCTTACAGGTTGGCTGTGTGGGAGTCATGCAGCTTGTGCTTTACTCTTGAAACTACACAGGTAGCTTAGCCATGTCTGTAGTATGACTAGTCTGTATGGAAGTGGTTTAGTTCTCTTCTATGCAAAATAACCCAGACAAAACTGCTGTGGATTTGGTTCCACCTGGAGTATTAGCTTGGTGGAGGTGGTGCTTTAGTACCAAAGCTACAAGCAGTTGGAGAATTTGATGAGACATTTTGGTGGAGGTTAACAGAAGCAGGATTTTGACAGCTGCTGTTGGAAGTATTGAGTTGGATCGAGCTTGTGATTAAAGAGCTTTAGTTTCTCACTCCCAAAGAATGATATACGTTAAAAAATATCAAAGCCAAACCTTACGTCTGTTCTTGCCTTCAAGACAAGGGAGAGGTTGAGTGACTGTGAGATGGTATCCCCTGCAGCAGTGACGGTAACATTTTTATCACAGAGCTGGGATAAGAGGTGCCTTCTGCAGGAGATGTTGCCCACTGGGATGGACAGAGCATGACAGGCATGCAAGCACAATCAGATGCCCCGACCTTGCTGCGACAGTGCCACAACTGTGGTGGATGGTCATGAGAGAAAACAACACTGGAATGAATACTCCCACCAGAAGGCTTATCTCTTAATAGACTTTATTTTTTCCAAGGGAGAGAGTGTATTGTCATCCTTAATTTTTGGATAAAATAAAAGGCATAGAAGGACAGTAACTTTTCAAGGTTGCGTTAGCTTGTCAGAGAGGAAATTGAAAGTTGGCCTTTTACTGAATGGGCTCTGGTATTGAGAGGTAATAAAGCAGTGTCCACATAGCACTGTAAGTGGAAGGAATTCCTGTACCTGAAATACCAGAAAACTATGATAAGGCTTTGAGGTGCTAAGTCTACTTCCAAACAGATTTTACCTTTATCTGAAATTATTCTGTCCTGTGACTTGGAGCAATAAGAGCTGTCAGCTACCCCCCTGTGTATACCAGCCCTTGTGCCTCTCCCCTGCTCTGATATAAGCACATTTCTGTAGAGCGCAAAACCCCATCAGCTCCCACTCTTCTCAGCGGAGCTGAGAGGGAAGGGTAGGTAAGTGTTTTGGGAGGGAGGTCCGAGTGCCCAGGGGGATGCCAGCACCACAAGAACAAACTGCAGTGGGTCACTGGCCTGTGGGGTGCCAGCAGCCTCCCTAGGAGGGAGTGCAGGGTTCCATTCCATGGGAGGAGTGCAGCATCCTGCCTTGTTGTCTAGGCACCTACAAGAGGTTTGCTGTGAATTTGGGGGAGTACTGATGAACAGGAGTGTCTGCACTTTAAGGGTGAGTTTTGAGCCTGAAGTGATGCTGCAAAGGACAGACTTGAGCAGCTTTCCCTTAAGTGTGAAAGAAGGTGAACATGGGTGAGAACATCATTCATTATGCTCTGTGTTTGATATCAATATCAATAACTGAATCTCCTTAATGTGGCAATACACTAATACTGATACTTTTATATGTGTGTCCGTTGTTTCAATAGGAGACTATTTGTGTTGCATAAATATAATACAAAATCTACAAGATAACATCCTGTGAAACAAAAGCAACTGATGGCAGCTGCACAACCTGTACAGCCCAGATTTATAAGTGAGCAGTATAGACAAAAGCATATTTCTTTGGGAAAGGAAATTAATACTGTTGGCTAGGACTCTATTTTTCTTGACTTGATGGAGTTTTGCATAGTGGCATTTATGATAGATTGGTTCAGAATAGCACAGAATGAGATCAAAGAAACGTAGTCTGTACAGTGGTATTCTTGATGTTACAAATTAGATGTTTACGAGTCCTGGGGAAGAAAATGAGCAGCACAATGAAGCAGCCAGTACAAAACAAAGATAAAAATCTAGAGATGTTTCAACACTTTTGTTTACGGAGATAATCTAATTTAATTGCTAGATAACAGAAACTAGAGAGATTCATTTATGTGTCAGGATTTGAGATTAGTAAAATTTTGCAAGTAAACATTGCATGGTAGGAAATAAAATGTATCCATAAAAGAAGAGGGTATGTTCCTTTGCCTGATGTTATCTCCCTTAATGATTTTAGGTGCTTTTCTGTTTTGCTGCTGAAATTATACCTGAGAACTGATGAGAATATAGCAAGCTTAAAGGATAGAAACATCTTCCCTCTGTGGCAAAATTGTACTTGTTCAAAAGCACACCACAAACAAAACCTCAGATAAGTTTGTTGCCCAAATAAGCAATAAATATTTAAGATGTTGGAAGGTTTTAATAACTTTCAGTGAAAAATATGCTGGTACTACTGAACTCAGGTGTTTTACAGCAGAGGAGATGCACTGCAGGCATGGGGAATGTTGGACGTTTCCTGTGTTGTTGTAGTCTAAGATAGAATGTTTTACTGACTTGGATTTTATTTTTATGTTACTGGAAGCAATATATTTTGGAAATACACTTTTGAAATAGAGCTTGAAAAACCAGAGGTAGCTTGTATAAATTGGGGCTTAAATTCTGAAAAAAAAATAAATCCCCGAATACAGATACTCCTCTGAGCAGGAATTAGCACCATCAGTCTGACAAATGCAGTTAAAAAACAAGTGGCCCTAAGGGAAGGAGGAGGCTAGAGAGATGCAGAATCTGAGATTACTGTGAGTGCTCTTTTTTTCCCCCCCCTTTTTTTCCCCTCTTTCCTCCCTCTGACTCTCTCCTTTCACAAGCCTTCACACTAACTTCCTTGCCTGACAGGTAACTATCGGTACCTGTCTGTGTAAACAAGTTTGCAGAATACTCCAGGAACACCAGTGTTTCAGATGATGACGTGTTTCTCGCTGAACTCTGTGTGTTTGCTGGACTTTGTGATGTTTTGGATAGTGGTACTTTTCTCTGAGCTTGAATATAGTTATTATCATTCATTGCATTGAGTTGATCAGTGATAATTAATGCTGCTTTCTTTGTGTAGATTTATGCAGTAATGACATGGCTAAAGAGGAGTGTTATGAGTGGCAAATCAGGCTGAATATAAAAGTTAGAATTGGGGTTGTCTTTCAAGACATATTTAATCTTCAGATCATATAGGTATTAAGGCTCAGCCTCTAATCACTTGATCATAGTCTCCTGCAAGTCAGAATTCTGAAAAGGTGATTCTGCCTAAAAAGCAGTTCCTTGATATTTTGAATTGCCTTCATTTTCTTTGTGTGTGTCTCTGTTATTTTTATGGCAAGACTTTTAGTCTTGCTCTTCAAAGAAAAGCATGAATTCAAACTCTGACTTTGCTGTGGCTCTTGGGTAGTTTGTCGGTAGCCCACAGGTGTAAATTAACCTTTGTGGGTGTGGGATGATGCTTGCACTTAACAGATGAAGAGTGAAGTTAAAAAGAGATTAAGGTCAAAGCATCTGCTAATTACCTAATTTTCTAATTAAGTAATTGCCCAATTTGAAACTTGGAAGGCTTGATTGTCAAAGTGCACAGCTAGGACAGCCCTGTACATGTCAAAAGCCTCATTGCTTCTGGTGGGAGTACCTGTGAGAGCTTAGCACTTTTCCGCACTCATTTCTGGTGTTTTGGGTTAGAGACAGCATACAGGTTCTTCCTCCTAGAGGCTTTGGGAGTGGGGGTGTGTGCTGGTTTGAGCTGAAGTAGAGTTAACTTTCTTCACAGAGGCTAGTATGAGACTATGTGTGGGTTTTGTGCAGAACACAGAGTTGATAATGCAGAGATGTGTTTGTTGTTGCTGAGCAGAGCTTACACAGAGTCAAGGCCTTTGCTGCTTCTCCGTGCTGCCACACTGGCAAGGAAGTTGGGGATGCATGGGAGACTGGGAGGAGACACAGCTGGGACAGGTGACCCACACTGACCAAAGGGATATTCCATACCATATGACATCATGCTCAGTCTATAAGGTGGGAGGAAGAAGGAGGAAGGGGGGAATCTGGAGTTATGGTGTCTGTCTTCCCAAGGAACCGTTACGCGTGATGGGCCCTGCTCTCCTGGAGATGGCTAAACACCTCCTGTCTTCGGGAAGCAGTGAATTAATTCCTTGTTTTGCTTTGCTTGTGTGTGCAGCTTTTGCTTTTTCTATCAAACTGTCTTTATCTTAACCCATGAGTTTTTGTAGCTTTTATCCTTCTAATTGGCTCCCCCATCCCATTGGTGGGGGAGTGAGTGAGAGGCTGTGTGGTTCTTGGCTGCTGGCTGGGGTTAAACCACGACAGGGTGAAATGCTTTCCTGCTCTGGGTGTCCTGTTGTGGCCACCCTCAAGCCCCAGGCAGTGGTGGCTTTGCCTCTCTGCTGCAAAGCTGGAGCCTGTTTCTCCTTTGAGTGGGTTGGGTGCCATCTGCTCACAGTGTGGGGAGGAAAGTGGTGGCTGAGCCCTTGGTGAAGGGGAAGACCTCAGAGATCTGGTCCCTCTTCAGCATATGAAAAGTTGTTTTCTTAGAAAATTTTAGCTAGATCAATTTGGCCATTAGGGAGGATAGGGGAAAAGAACTTGCAGGCACTGTAATTTTTAAGCTGCATCATTTCATGCTTGCTTAATTTGTAACTTTTAAATTAGCATTTTATCATGGAAGTATTCTAACACATCTAGCACAACATGAAATATATTACTATTCCTTTGCTGAAAATATCTGTGCTAAAGTGTTTTTATTAATGCATGTGTAACTTACGGTGGAGCAGTGCCTCACAGCTGTCTCTTTGGTTACTATGTGAATTTCCAAGCATATGTTAGAAAAGATGCTCCCTGCCCATCTTTCTCTTGTTGTGATATGAAAAGAGGGTGGCATCAGATTCTGAAAAGAGCTTGGCTTGACTGGGATTACAGCTGGGCAGGTTATATGGGGGATCCAGTCAGGTGCCCATAGCTGCCAGAATTCTGTCTACAGTATGTAGGGGTCTCTCATCTGTAGCAGAAACATTATTTTGGAAGGTGGAGGACTTGTCCTGCTGGTTGAAGGCCAAGCATTGAAGAGTCCTGAGAATTCAGAACAGCATCAGGAACATCAAGAGCTAAGCGATGTTAGGAGAAGAAAAGTGTTTAAAAACCACAAGGCTTTTTAAGTAGTGGGTGGTGAAAATCCCATGAATGGTCTTACTCTTGAGATGCAGCTCAATGGAGGTGGAGCTGATATGAAGTATGCAGTTGGGGAAGCAGACATGAGAGAGCCTGTGTAATTATCTGCCTCTTCAAGTGATTATACGGATACCAATGTCAAATATGAGAAGTGCCTGTGAGTGTTTGTTTTGTTTCCACAGTCTGCCTATCAAAGCTAGTATCAGCAAGTATAAAGTATAAAACTTTTGTGCACAATAACTAATGCAATTACTGGAAACTTAGGCAAGCAGAACACTCATGTTGGTCAAATATGACATAGGTGGAGCTGGGCCCTATGAATCTCATGATGATGTATTTCTAGATTATCTGTGTTAAAACTGAGTGTTTTCAGCAGCAGATGCACAAGCTTATTACAAAAATATTTTTATCTGCTGTAACTTGTGGATATTACAATGTTATATTTTTCAGGCTGTTTTCATATCATTTTTTAATCTTTCTCCTTCCCGTGCTTTTTCACGGCTGGATAAAAAAGGGGTAGGAAAACCTGTGTGCACAATTCTGTTTAGCATATACAAATAGAGCTGCTAATTATTAGGCATGAAGTTGCAGGTCATCCTACATGTCAGAACAATCCTGTCAAATGAGGTTGCCTGAAAACACAGGTCATGTTCTTTATCATGTAATGGTGCAGTAGTAGGCTCACAGACATGAGTTTGCTTCAAATTAACCGTAAAGCAGTCCACAAATATCAAAGGCCAGTAGCAACTATTGCATTGCAGAATATTCATGGGCTTCAGCAAAATCATCTCATGGATCATCCACAGAAAATTCACTACAATTGTAAAATTGTAGGTACGTTGTGCTTAATTACAAAGCTCTAAAGAAGCTTTGTCGAATGTAGTGGGTTTTCTTGTTCTTTTGAAATGTCATGCATTGCTATAATGATTTAGATTTATAGTTTATGGCTCTTATTTTTTTAAAATGAAAGTTTCGTGTGCATGATTAGCTATACAGATATATACAGATGTGAATAGATCTATTCCAGATGGGCCAGTTTACATATTCCTTTCAGAGTTTTGACTTATGTTTTTAGACACTGTTCAGATTTTCAGACCTGAGTGAGGGTTGGTGTGGGTGGGTCTTTTGTTAGGTTGTTGGTTTTTTTCTGGGTGGAGGGTGTGTCATTGTTAGGATATGTTCATGGCCAAGTTCTGTATCCATCACAACATGGTGAATTGCACTGCTATATTTTAAAGAGAGTAACAAATGGTCTTTTTACATGGCTTATGATTAAAAATGCAGACGAGCCATTGGTATGATGACTTTTCATGTTTAAGGCACTATTTGCTAGATACTGCACTCTTGTTTCATGGTCTGATTCTGCAGTAGAATCTGTGCAAATTAGCTTACTGCTTGCTGTGGACTTGTGATCAAAATGGCTTGTGAAAAGCTAGTGTCAAGTAATGTATAGATATATATTTTTTTTCTTTTTTTAAATTAACTACCTTGTAGGGGACTAAAATAATATGGATCTATCAAATGTTAAAAAAATCTCATGAGCTGTACAAGGAAGATAGTTTGGATGATGTAATGGTCTTCATGCAGCATCGACCCAGAGTGAATGAATAGTGACATGGCATGTCACATGGCATGTCACATGGCAGGCAGAGACATGTGTTCTTTCTGAAAACCTGAAGACAGGTCTGTGGAAGAGGGAATTTTAAGGTTTAGTTAGTGTTGGAAGTGCTAATATGCTATACTGCCTACAGCCAATGACTTACCTATACCTATATCGAAATATCTGCTTTATTGTTCCAAAAAAAAGATAAATCGAAGAAAGAGCTTGTACTTTTGTCTCTGGTAATAAGTGTGAGATCAAGCAGTGTATTGGTTTTAAGTCAGTATGGAAGAAAGAGGAGATCTGCGAAAGAAAGAATGAAAAATTAGCAAAGGAAGTCAATATATGTGGGGTAATTGAGAGAGTTAAAGGCCAGAGTCTTCATCTGCAGGAAGGGAGAGCTTGGGGAGACCTTCCCACTCCAGGTCTATGCCACATGATCTAGCTTCTAGGGGCAAATTAGAACTTACTACAGTATTGTTTGGGAGGATGAGGGAAGCCCTTTTAATCTTCCATGTTCATGCTGTGTGTTTTAATTACCATTCTCATGTTCTTTCCATGACTCACATCCTTTACAAAACAGATAATTTTTGTGCATGCTGGCATTTGGAGGAGGTGAAGTAGATACTGTGGGCAAAAGTGTGGAGTCTAATTCTACTTTCTTTTTCTTCAGAATTATTAATTACAGATAAGGAGCTTGATTCTTGATCTTTGCACTTTTTATAAGCTAGTCTTAAGACAAGTGATCTGCAGAAAACTGCAGAGAATGTTCTTTTTCCTAACATGGTAGGAAAAACAAATTTCTCAGTTATCTGTCTGGAAATGTAAGCCTTATCCAGAGTCAAATTATTCACTGCTCTTCAGAACAAAAATTGCTAGTTGTGCAAATACATACTTTCCTGCACATGTGAGCAGATCATAGTCCTGGTGAGAAAGGGTTCTTTTGGGCCAGTTATCTCCTGAAGTTGTCAATCAGATCTTTACACCATTCCAAGTAATTTCTGTTGCTTTTCTCTAATAAAAGACTCATACCACTCTGGGGTAAACATATAAAACTGTGTGGGTGCCTTAACAGATGGGGTTAAAATTACCTGTGGTTTGTGTGGCTTTATTGGATAAAATGTAGAATTTTCCACCCTGTGGTTTAAATTTCCATGTGCTGGTGTTTGTAGAATTTGTTTTTCTGAAATGCTGCTTATGTCTAAAATGAAGCCCTTATGTTTAGTCAAGGTTGGGAGGACTTGACTTAGAGAAGTGGTAATGGATGCTCTGGAATTGTTAAGGGGGCCCAGAATAGATGGTTCAGTAGTAAGATATATTTTTTTTTTTCAAATGTAGCCAGTTCAAATTTCTCCTAGGCAGCAAATGATGAAGGGTGATGATTTTCAGATGCTGTTATCCTCATGTGCCTGCTGGTGACATGTGAGGAGAGGAGTGATACGTGGCTTTGGAGGTTTGTTAAGAACCATCACTATGTACTGAATACTCCTTTCAAAGTTCCTGGTCAATGTCTAAGTTTGAGCTGCTGCTCTGTGCAGTCTGCTGGGAGTGGATTGATGCCTGTGACTGTGAGGAGGCTCACACAGAGTAATGTGTCTATTTAATGCTGTTCATTGACTATGAAAAAATGAACCCTAATTTTTAGGGTCATCCTTGTGTCTCATGAATACGAATATAACCATCCCTTCTTACTCCAGAAGCAGGGGAAGAATTGATGTTTTCCTGTCTGAAATTAAAAATCAAACTGATGAACTATGAAAATGTACAAAACATCTTATTTTGAAAGTTATAGTACTGTATGGTTAGACCTAGCATCTTTTTGCTGTCATTTGATACCAGTACTTTTACTTTAAACCACTTTTTAAAGATTGAAATACCTAGATTCACATCTGTATGGATGTCTCCTCACTACTACCAGCGAGTCCTGCAAATGGTGCTTTTTGTTGCAATGGATTTTGTTCCCAGTGGCTCTCTTGAAGGCTTAGTTCATCAACAGCTTGGGAAACATGACAAGGCATCAGAAATGATGCTGTTTGATTGTAATAAAAATAGCCAGACAACTAAAAAGGTCTTTTAAAAATGAATCAATAGTCAACTGAAATTACAAATGGCTCTTGGAAGGCCTTAGATGTATTTCTAAGTCAGCATGAGGAAAAAGACATATGTTTAGGAGAAGAGGAAGGGAGGAGATGGCCTTCTGCTTCACAAGTGACTTTGTTCCTCCATAAGAGCTGTTTCCTTTCTGAAGGGGGAAGGACATGCGCTTGAAGGAAGTTGTTTCTTTTGTTGTTGTGGTGGGTTGTGGTTTTTTTGTTTAAACTTCTTTGGAAGTAGTTCTTTAGATTATAAAATGTATTTTTAATGGAAGATGAAGTCTGGAAGAGATTTCAGAAACTTCTGTGAAGAAAAGTTATAATTTTGTATGATGCAGAGTTGTCAGAATGATCTCACGGATTGCAGTTGTGTTTACTTCTAAGCCATCTACTTTTAAGCTCTTGAGTTACTTTCCAAGATGCTGCCAAGAAGGGCATGTTGGAGTTCAGTTGAACGTTTGCTGTAAGAGGTGAGGTATTAGGGTTGGGAATCATTCATTTTAATTCCCTAGTAGTTGCCAGGGTAGTATGATTGTCATCACTTTGAAAGAGATGCTGCTTCTGTAGAATGATAAAGAACAATAAAATATCAGTGTGTTTCTGTATTCTTTGATCAGCCAAAATGGCTCTAACCATTCTGACCAGACCAAGAAGGGCAAAGGCAGAGACTGGGAGAATGAAACCCCTAAACCCACTGTAGAAGAGTACCAGGTTCACAACTATGTAAAGAACCTGAATGTGCATAAGTCCATAGGTCCTGGTGAGATTAATCCTTGGGTCCCAAGGCAGATGTGGTTGCTAAGTCACTATCTATAATTTTTGAGAAATCCTGGCAGACAGATGAAGTCCCCAATGACTGGAAAAATGGAAACATAATCCCTATTTTTAAAAAGAGGATAGCAGAAGAACTAAGAAACTGTAGACCAGTCAGTTTTACCTCTGTGTTTGGCAAGATCATGGAGCACATTCTCCTGGAAGATATGCTTAGGCACAAGAAAAGCAAAATGGTGATTGGTAATAACCAACATGGTTTTACTGGGGCAAGTCATGCCTGATGAATTTGGTGGCCTACTATGATGGGATCACTGACTGTATGAATACGAGCAGACCAAAGGATATAATGTACCTGGATTTGTGCAAAGCATTTGGCACTGTCCTGCACAACATCCTTGTCTCTGAATATAAGACACATGGATTTGATGGGTGGACCACTCAATGGATAAAGAACTAGCTGGACAGTTGCACACAGAGTTGTGGTCAGCTAGTCGTTGTCCATGTGGTGGCCAGTGATGAGTAGTGTCCCTCAGGGGCCAATAGTGTTCAACATCTTTGTTGGTGACAAGGACAGTGGGATTGAGTGCATCCTCAGTAACTGGGGGAAATATAAGTCCCATTTTTTAAAAGAGGAAAGCAGAAGAACCAGGGAACTATAGATCAGTCAGTCTCACCTCTGTGCCTGGCATGGTCGTGGAGCAGATTCTCCTGGATGCTATGCTTAGGCATATGAAAATAAAGAGGTGATTGTTAATAACCAACAGGGAAATATAAGTCCCATTTTTTAAAAGAGGAAAGCAGAAGAACCAGGGAACTATAGATCAGTCAGTCTCACCTCTGTGCCTGGCATGGTCGTGGAGCAGATTCTCCTGGATGCTATGCTTAGGCATATGAAAATAAAGAGGTGATTGTTAATAACCAACATGGGTTTACCAGGGGCAAGTCATGTCTGACGAATTTGGTGACCTTCTATGATGGAGCCACAGAATTTGTGGATGGGGCAGAGCAACTGATATCATCCACCTGGACTTATGCAAGACATTTGAGAC
>NW_008667978.1:0-4013 GCF_000695815.1 Acanthisitta chloris
CCCAAATTAAGGTGCCAACGAGACCATTTGCCAAAAGGCAGTAATAGGTTAATAATATAATAATGAGGGGTTTATTCAATTATAGTTATGGGAAAGAAATATGAAAGAGAGGGGGGAAAAGAGAGTGAAGGGAAGAGAGAGGGGAGAGGGGGAGAGACACAGAAAGGAGAGAGCCACCACCCATGGATCCAGCAGTGTCCTGTTGGTCCTTCTTCCCCCTGGGCTTCTCCTTGGTGGGGTCCCAAGCTGTTCTTCTGGTGGTAAAGTCCAGAATCATGTTGCTGATGGTCCCCAGTTGCTCATCTGGGGGTACCACCTTTATACAGCCCAAATTCCAGGTCTCCTTGGCGGTGTAATCCCAATTTCCATGGGAAGAGAGGCAGCCCCAGGGTGGGGGGTCCCACGGTCACCAGGTGACCTTTGATATATATATACAGTTTGCCACAGTGGGGATTGTTGTTTAGGTATGTTAATCAGGATGTGCTAAGCAGAGCTCATCTCCATCAGGCCTGGAATTAGCACAGACTCCTCTCTTTAGTGCTTATCTCAACTTGTTGCCTTGGTGCTTAGCAGGTTTTAGGGCCAATCTCTTTTGTGGCATTAACACTGTTTGAGACAGGCAAAGCATTCTCTAGTTCCTTACAGTGGGTTAGTGACTGTAATTCATGGGCAAAGATTTCTAGAGCTTGGCAAAGTTTGAACTTGAATTCAGGCAAAGAACTAGAAAGAGTCTCACCATTTTAAAGGGCACATGGCAAAGCTGAATACCTGGATTATCTCTTTATTTTAAAGCTTATCCATTCTCTCTCACTAACACTTCAGCTTCCCATCTTTAACTGCTTTAACTGCCACTTGAAGTTTCATCATTCTTTAAAGTGGCTACTTATACTGAAATCTTTCTAATGCAATCACAATAAATTTGTTAGAGGCAAGAGGAAAACCAGAATGTACCATTCTGTCTTTCATCTCTTTGGCCAAATAGACCTTTTTTTTTTTTCATGACAGAGACAATAGCAACTGCAGCATGTGAATTATATTTCAAATGGGTTCTCCTAAATGAGCTAAAGATACACACTAAATATGAATCAGTAATGATAATGTCTAAAGCAGTTTATGCAATGTATTCTTTGCCTCTGGAATGAGACACATATGACATGACAGTCATGCACACAAGATGTCTATTGGGGATGATCCTTGGCCCACTCTAATCACCCTGAAGAAGAATTGGGAGTGAAAAGGCTTTTTTTTTTTCCCCAGGAATAATTTAAACTATTGAATACTATTGAAAGTATTGAATACTATAGAATACTATTGGATACTATTGAATAATATTGAATAGTATTGAATACTATTAAAACTATTGAATACTATTGAAACTATATGAATAGTTGAAAATTGAGTTCTTAGTATAAACTATGGAGATTCAATGTTTGTATTTGTTCATTAACACTGTTTTAATTATTAGAGTAGATATGTGTCTACTTACGTCTGCAATGTTAGCAACAGCTGGAAAATTGTCCCCAGTATGAGAGGTCACAGCTTATTTTTTACAGCTGCTTTTGCATGATCTCTCTTATCTGAAATTACCTTCATAAACCACTGTTTTCATTTGTGTCTGGATGAATCTTGAGAGATACTGTTATTTAACTTGTTAATCACCAGGTAAGTGTCATAAACAGGACATTGTTGGAACAGGATGTCTAAGGGACAGTTGTAGTAATTAGTTGGAGTGATATTTGTTGTTTTATAGATGAATAAAAATAACTTTTTAAACACAAGTCACCTTTTAAAGTAATGATAATTGGCAGAGCATCCCATTCAAAGTAGAGTAGATCAGTGGAAACAAATTTTGTGGGGAACAAATGTTTATTTACTTAGTACAATAGATTTCCAGCCCTGGTAAACAAAGTGCAATCAATCCATGGAAGTGATCTGTAATTCTGTCCCAGGACAATGGTGGAAGCTTGAAAGTAATTTTTCAGATACTCTTAGCACAGTTAAAAGTTGTATTTCTGCCAAGAGATAGAAATTAAGTCTGTGTTGCTGCTTACACGAACCTTAAATGCAATTGATTGTGTCTTCTGATAGCTCATCCATGTGCCCTGATATAAAACAACCTTTGCCTTAGTAATGAGGACAGAATGTATTGTTCTATCAATGGCTACCACAATATATCGTTTTTCAAAGGTTTCTTTTAGATAAGGTAATTTTTTATACCTGTGTATGTTTATTATACTCAATTTTTGCTTTTATCTTAAAAAAAATCAATCTTCATGCATGTTGCTCTTATGGATTATTTTGTTCATGCCTCACTTGAGATGAATGTGGTGCTTTCAAGACACTCACCTACACTGATGGCTTGCTGATATTTTCTCCATAGAGAAAACAGAGCTGCTTTTATTTGATGGTTCATATCTATACATGTTGCAGTGGTCTGTCCTCTCAAAAGATGTCTGAGTTTACTTACTGCATCTAACTGGACATTCAAATAGGAAGAAGTGTCTGTGACTCAAATGCAGCAATTTAGATGGTTGAGTGTGTCACTGTCTGCTTATGGCCAGAATCACTATAAATCCTCAAGCTCTGCAAGTAGAGAGATGAAGATCCAGAACTCAAAATACTTAGTGTAATTGTAGCTTTTACACTACTAGTCTGGAGTCACTCTAGGTCATATACGATAAAGGTAAATTAGCTTTTAGTTCTTACCAGAAGGAGCTGTCCAGATTCATGATTTGCTTTTATCTTGACATGATGTATCATGGATTGTGCATATTAGGGAAGCATGAAATACACCTCATGTTTCCCTTTGTATGTGAAAGTACAGGTGATTCCCCACCTGGAATACTGCACACAGTTCTGGTGTCCTCAACATAAGGACATGGAACTGTTGGAGCAAGTGCAGAGGAGGCCACAAAGTTGCTGAGAGCACTGGAGCATCTCCCTGTGAGGACAGGCTGAGGGAGTTGGGGCTGTTCAGCCTGGAGAAGAGAAGACTGCGTGGAGACCTCAGAGCAACTTTTCACTATCTGAAGGGGCTACAAGAGCGAGAGAGGGACTCTTTGTTAGGAACTGCAGGGACAGGACAAGGGGCAATGGGCACAAACTGAAGGAGGAGAAGTTTAGGTTAGATATTAGAAAAATGCTTTTTACTCTAAGGGTGGTGAGACCCTGTGCCAGGGTGCCCAGGGAGGCTGTGGCTGCCCCAACCCTGGCAGTGTTCACAGCCAGGTTGGATGAGCCTTGAGCAACCTGCTCTGCTGGGAGGTGTCCCTGCCCAGGGCTGGATGATCTCTAACGTCCATTCCAACCCTTAAATTCTGTGATTCTATGATTTATTTAATTTAAAAAAGAAATTATCTTTATTTCATTTACTTGAGGAAAAAAAAACCAAAACAAACCCACAGAAGGCTGTTTTCACACTTACTGGCTTTCAAGGTTTTGCAATAAACACAAATAGTTTTTTACCCCCTAGGCAAGAGTTTGTACTTGTGTTGGTAACCAATCAAGAGAGCATTCTTATTCATCCTAGGGTTTGAAAAAGCACAGAGGTCTATATTACTGGTTTTGTCCACCATTGAAAGTTTTCACTCAAGTGACATGAGAAATAAGAACATCTCTACACTTAGCTTGGAAATAGTATCACATATATTTTTGAAGACCTATCTATCTTTCTTAAACCCTATAGTGAGCCAAAAATTACTGCAGGCTTAGTGTGTGAATCAAAAGGTGACAGATTGACTTTAATACCTCAATTCTGCTGTTGATATCTCCAGACAGAAGAAAACAGAGTGTGCTGTCAGGGTTTGCCTCTTATAGCCTTCATGGTGACTTCAGAAATTATATTTCTGTTTGCCTTTGTGAATAATGACAAAATACAATTTGAGTTTATGAAACCACAGAAGATAGTCACAGAATCAGTCAGGTTGGAAGGGACCACAGTGGGTCACTGGTCCCACCTCCTACTTCAGCAGGGCCAGCCCAGAGCTCATGGCTCAGGGTTGTGTCCAGAGGGT
>NW_008667978.1:4142-6316 GCF_000695815.1 Acanthisitta chloris
CCCCACTGAGCAGAGTCTGATCATCCTCTTGGCACTTCCCATTCATGGACTTGAATCCATTCCTGAGGTCCCTCTCAGTGTCTCTTCTGGAGACTGAACAGCCCCAACTCCCTCAGCCTTTGCTCATCCCTGAGGTGCTCCAGTCCCTTCAGCATCTTCCTCACCCTCCCCTGGACCTGCTCCAGGAGCTCCATGTCCCTCTGGCCCTGAGGATCCAGAACTGGACACAACACTCCAGGTGTGACCTCAGGAGGGTTGAGCCACATATACATACTAATTTCATTCAAGATGTGCTCACAGAACGGAATAGGAAAAAGGCTACGAAAAAACTTCAGGGTGACAATGTTTTAGATTCCACTGGACAATATAACCAAAGGGTATGTACCTCACAAAATAGGAACATTAACGTTTTGAAGGCACTTTGGTCAATCCATGCCAAATTTGGAAATATTGTATAAAGATATACTAGAGGTTTTCAAAGGTTTAGATTTGATGTCCAATTTCAGCCTGTTATTTTGTTTCTACAAGGTGTACGATGGAAAAGACAGTTCTTCACGCTCTCTGGGAACCTTCTCCAAAAGTGACATGATGGGAGTTATCCTTAATAGCACCTCCAACCATATGTGGATAGAGTTTAATACCAATGGATCTGACACTGACCAAGGATTTCAGCTCACTTACACAAGTAAGTAGCTCACCAATATGGTCTGATCGATTGTTTTGTGGGGAAATGTGTGTTCCTCAGCTGCAGTGAATTTTCATGGAGTGCTGAAGATAATTTCCTAGAGTGCACTGTGGTTAGAGATGGAACTTTGCTTGGCTGGAGGTCTGGATAGGTGTTAGTTACTTAGGAATATTGTTGAAAGCAAATTTAGAAAGGTTTATTGGTTTTAAGATTTCTCAGTGGGGTTTGGAAAAGAGTGAATTGTGGCATATTTGGATTGAATATATTGGTGTTATATTGTAGCAGGAAAGGAAAAAGGAAAGGGAAGGAGAAAGGAAATGAAGAGGAAGGGAAGAGGAAGGAAGGGGGAAAGAAAAGGAAAGGGGAAAGGAGAAATCAAAGGAGAAAAGAAAGGGAAAGTGAAAATGAAAGGGGAAAGAAATGGGGAAAGAAAGGACAGGGGAAAGGAAAGGGGAAAGGAAGGAAAAATGGGAATAAAAATATTACTCTGTACCTGACTGCACACTGTTGCTGTGTCCTGACTGCTTGTCAGGATCAGGGGGAATATGCAGGAAGGAGAGCTGAGCAAACAAGTTGCCACAGATTGCTTGCAGTTATTGGAACTAATTTTGCTGGCAAAACAATAAGTCTTTTGGGGGGGTTAACTTTGGGAATAACTTCTTTGTTTCCTACAAACATAAAGAAACATTTTTTCTGGATTTCAAGGGCTCTCCAAGTTCCCTTTGCCTTCGATGTATTGCTTTGCACATTAGCTTCCATGAGTTGCTGTTGAATCCTGCCGAGCAGCACAACATACTGTGGCACAGAAATAGAATCATATCCCTTTCTAGTACAGCTGCTGTTTTCCCTTTGGATTAGAGTCAGCTGTGGAATAACCAGAAGTCATTCACTTTCCCTTCCATCTTTCTGCTGTGCCTGGTAAATGTGAAATTCTATCAGCCTACCTTTAGATCTTTATTTTTTTCCAGAACTATAAAGGAACCATTAGGGAAATCTACTCTGATTTGCCTATAGAAACTGTAGAATTATTCCTTTGATAAAAAGGAATCAAGCACCTGTTTTAAAACTAATCCTATTTTAAGGGCTCTGATTTTAAGACTTGTATCAATTCCTTTCAAATCCTGCTTCAGTGATCAGTTCCATCTGCTGTTTAAAAATGTCACTTTACTTAAAGATGAAATTTGACCTAATTTCTCCATCCAATAACTTGATTTTGTTCCACTTCAGTTCGCAATTCTAATAAGATTTGTGCTCCTGCACCAGATTTTTTTCTGTGTAATTTAACAGATGATAATTTATGTCTTAAGGCCTTTTCTTTCTGACTGTTTGATTAGTTTTGGATCTCTGGGTTTTATTCTTCCAAGTATTTTCACATTTGCTGAAGTGTGTAGACAGAACGTGACAGTCTTCTAACAGTAATCTTAGTACTATGTAGAGAAGCAAAATTCACTTCCCTATCTGCCAGTTGAATCCTGGGCTGAGCCACAGG
>NW_008667979.1:0-241 GCF_000695815.1 Acanthisitta chloris
GCATTTTCATGGGGCTGATGAGGTTGCGCTGCTGGGCGAACTTGCCGCCGCACACCTGGCACTCGTAGGGCTTCTCGCCCGAGTGGATGCGCATGTGCTCGGTCAGGCGGTACTGGCGGGTGAAGCGCATCCCGCAGGCGTCGCAGGCGAAGGGCTTGAGGCCGAGGTGGCTGCGCATGTGGCGGGTCATGGTGCCGCGCTGCGTGAACTTCTTGCCGCAGATGGTGCAGGGGTAGGGGCG
>NW_008667980.1:0-1044 GCF_000695815.1 Acanthisitta chloris
TGTGTGCGATGGACAGAGGTGTGTGTGAGGGGACAGAAGTGCCTTTTGCCCTGTCAATATTTGTGTTATGTCTCCATCAATGTCTTCTCTGACTGTTGAAAGTCATGTTTGAATGGTGCTGAAAAGTGGGGGAATCCCTGGGAAACCTCTTTGCTCCTGGTAAAGACTTCCTATGGGAAAGGGATGGAAGAGCTGGGAAAATAGCCTTCCTCCCTGCCTGGGAGGGTGTCCTCTCCTTACCTGGTGGCGTGTGGCTCGGTGAGGCTCACCCAATACAGCCAGGTAAGGATTGCCAGCTCCTTTTCTCACCAGCCCCTGGTGCTCTGCAGGCTGCCCTGAAGTATCTGTCCCACTCAGGCCGAAGTTGGGTTTTTAGTCAGGGTCTGCTGGCATTCTGCCCCTCGCAGTGAGCTCTGCCAGCTAGCCCAGCCTGTCTTAGCAGGGCAGGAATGTCCTTCTCAAGGTTTCGGTTTTACCTCAGCCGCTGAAGATTAACGTGAGACTTCAGCCAAGCGGATTCAAAAGTTTTTGATGATGTAATTAGCTCATTACCCTTATTATGCACGTGGCCAACTTTGTCCCTTTCGAACCTGGCTAATTCCTTCACCGCAGTGAATTCCGCAGGCTAATTCCTTTGCTTTCTGCCTTCTCCTCTTGTGGGAGCCTTTCTGCCCCTGTGCCTGCCTGCAGAGCCGAGGACACGCTCTGTGTGCCGTGGGCGTCGAGCAGCTCGGTGTGAGCCAGGCTCTCCGGGATGAGATGACAGCTCACACCTGCTAAATCCGTACTGCAGAGCCTTGCTCACACTGCTCCTGCCTTTGCCGAGAGAAAGCCTGGAAAAGCAGCTGCAGTGGCCTGCAGTGGGGCCCTGTGCTCAGCCTGGGTCAGGACCGGGGCTGGGATTGTGGCAGCCTGGGCTGAAGGAGGAAGGAAGGCTGACCCGGGTTTAACCCGCGTTGTTTCCTCGCCGCTGTCACCTCTGTGGCCTGAGGTATGTGTCTGCTGGCAGAGCAGGGCACAGCGCGGGGACTGGGCCAGGCACAG
>NW_008667980.1:1091-15315 GCF_000695815.1 Acanthisitta chloris
AGTAGAATGCCTGTGCTGAGCTTTTCTGTTCCAGAACTCGGGTGTCAGGGAGTTTTCTCCCTTTCCTTTTTCCTCTGCTGGATTTTGGAGCTGTTTCTAATGTTTTGGGAGTGAGCAATGGCATAGGAAGGTCTATGCATCCATCAGCCCCTCAGATCTGGGGGTTCTGTTAGAGCATTTGTTTACCTTTGCATCGCAGTCACAAAAAATGGCCTCAGGGACAGGGGAAAAAAAGCACATTTACACTTCCATCTGTTTTATAAGATTAAGAGACTTTGTTTTCCTTTGAGACATGTTTAGAAAACGGAGCTTTTCTTTATGCTCTGGGAGGTTTCCAGGAGAGCCAGAATGCCAGAGGAATCCATCTCACTACCTTTTATGAGAATGGAGCATGTTAAAGGAAGAGCTGAGGAAGGTGGAGACACTGGAGGTGGAGTTTGAGATGTAATTTTTAACTCCCCTTCTCACCCACAGGCACTTCTTTGCAGCTGTCTGTGATGTGAGTCATTATCTCTAGCAGTTCTTTGGAAAAAGCCTCGGTAAATTCCTTGCGGAGCCAGACGAGGTGTGTGCCTTTCTTTGGGAAATGAAAAACTAGATGGGAAGTGGGAGGCCTGTAATGGCTCTGGGTTTGGGATGGAGAGGTGAGGTTTTGGGATGCTTCAGCACAGTGGACTGCCAGTTTGGCTTTGCAGTGAAGCATAAATAAGGTAAGGTTTTCTTTTCTTTTTGGAAGCTGATGCTTCTTTGTGGTTACTCCCTGCTTTGCTTTTGTCACAGGACACGTTGTGGTTAGTCCCTGCTTTGCTTTTGTCACAGGACACAAGATTTGTATGACAGTGAGGTCAGAATCTTCTTTCTCTTCGAGGAAAACTCAAAATGGATGTTACCTGGTACAGACAGGAAGGTGAACCCCAGAAGGGTTGTGCTAAGATAAAAACCGGAGAGCAAACACAGCCGATAGCTCCGGAGCATTCCTTGGAGTTAACTGCTGTGTCTTCTCCTTGTACTTCTCCCTTCATACAGTGCAGGAATGGGGAAAGTCCCCAGGGGAAATGGTTAGTGGGAGAAAATGCTAAGACATTCTGCTTTAGAACATTGTTTTTACTACTCTCCATAAAACTTTGTTAGAAGTATCTCGTTGTTATTCTAATTGTCTTTAATGATGCATGTTTTGGGCTTTGTTGCCCTCATCTCTCAGAATCTAGAAGTGACCAAGGAAAACATGGGGATTTTTTAGATTTCTTGGTCACTTTTTAAGCTCTACTAAGCACATGCACAGAGTTGTCTCTAAGGTTTTTAAATGATTCTGAAAGGCATTTTAAAGTTCAGGGAATTTCCTCCTGGCAAGCACAACCTGCCACAGCCCTGAAGTTAACTGCTGTCCCCGAGGCTCCAGTAGTTTTATGGGGACCCATTGAGGTGAATGTTTCTGGTGTCTGCCACTGATCCAGATTTGGAAGTGATGTTTTGGAAGGCACGTTGGCTGTAAAAGCACCTGCAGACCAGAGCGTGCAGAGTGTCCGGTCGGAGCGGGTCGGTTCACGTGCAGTGCTCAGCTGCCCCAGCACTGTCACATCTGGCTCTGTGCCTGTGCACTGGGGATCTCCAGCCCGTGGGGACACCCCTCAGCCTCCTTCCATCCCAGAGCCCTCAGCCTTCCCAGGGCCCTGGGCAGAACGTGGCCCGAGGGCTGCAAGTGTTGGTCCTCTGGGGGAATGGTAAAACGTCCAACTTCTGTTCCTCAGGGGTAGAGGGAGGCACATATCTCAAGGGGCTCAGTAAGGATTGTATTCTGTGTGTGACTGCACTGAGGAGAGTGCAAGTAGGTTGGAATTGAGGAGGTAGGAAAAGATGTTGGATGATTGACCCATAGCCAAATAGTGGTTCCCGCAGGAGCAGAGAAGGAATCGAATTTGGCTTCTCTGCCTTGCGTGTGAGCGTGCTGGTGTTTCTGTAGCCAGAGCGACGGGAGCTGTTGGTCAGTTCTTTCCTGTGTGGAGCAGAGGTGGAGAAGGGGCAGCACAGGGGGAGTGGGGCTGTTTCTTACGGCAGCACGACGCCCCTGCAGGGCTGGTTCCCCGTGGAACCACAGGCTGTTTGGAGCGGCGGCGCCTGCGGCACGTGGCCAGCCTGGCGTGCGCTTGCATAACCAGAGATACTAAATTTTGTACTTGGGGAGGCGTTTCAGCTTCTGAAACAAAAATAGAGCCATGTAGGCCTTCGGAGCCTCATTGTTCTCTCACGTGTGCCTGTGCTCTCCACCCCCTTCTTTTGGAGCTTCAAATGAGTAAATAACGCATCAGGTCGCTGGCAAAAGCTGTTTTGAGACTCGCTTTCAAAGCTGTTTCAAGAGTATAGAGCAAATGCAATTCCAGACTCAAGTGGACAAATAGGAAACTCTCCATGGGCCCAGTTTCCCAGTGCTCTGAGATAATACGGTTGTTAAAGGATGCTGATCTGGTTTGGGTTTTATTAGGGTTCTTACGTCATCGTCATGGGCTCAGTTTCCCAGTGCTCTGAGATAATATGGTTGTTAAAGGATGCTGATCTGGTTGGGGTTTTATTAGGGTTCTTACGTCATCGTTGCTTTTGTTGTCCCCCAGAAGAGCTGGAATCTTGCCTTTTCATGCCAAGGTTCCGATGAAAGATGATGATTATAGATCTACAATTGCCTGAGCTTTAAGAAAGTACCAAATACTGAGAGCTGGGAACACCATGGCAAGTGGCTAATTCTGAATGTCTGGTGGATTCCGAAGGTCGGGAAAGGGATTTCTGAAGAACTCAGATTGTTTTGATGACTGTTGTTCTGCCAGACTCTCTTTACGCTAACTTGTGATTGTGATTAACATAACTTTTCTTATTAACATCATTTTTGTAGCATTCCAGTTTATCCTCCAGAGAGCTGTTACCAGATTCAGAGTTCTGCTGACCTGGGCAGACACTGACGTTATCTTTAGGCTTGGGTCGATTGTGTCAGGACAGATGAGATTTATTGCTCTTAAGCATTTCTGATTTTTGTAATGAGGAGCATTATAGATAGGTGTTCCAGAAATCAATTCCTATTCATCTCCAGTCACTGGTGTGATGATGACTGAGCTCATTTCTCTTTACCAGCCCTGACTTTTATACCCTGCTTAGTCCTCTGAATGCCTGATAATACGTGTGAATGCATCCACTGAATTCTGCTGTGTGGTGGCACTGCCACGTGTAAGAAATAGAAAGCACTACACACTGTACCTTTCAGGCTGACTGTAGCTTCACTGCACCTGGAGTGGTTTTTACCTCCCTTTTATTATGTTGTTGCATTTTATTATGGATGCACCTGATGTTGGCGCTAGCTGGAAAGAAAAAGGTAAAAGAAACTTGTGCTTCCCTCCCCAGTAAGCCTTCATGATACAAACAGCTTCTCCTTCCTTGAGAAATGCCTCACAGATAGAGTGTTATGAAATCACTCTTGGTGCCCCGAACGTGGGTTTATGGTGTCCTGTGCCTGTTCCTTGTGCCCCTGAACGTGGGTTTATGGTGTCCTGTGCCTCGTGGTGGCCGTGACCTCGCTGGCAGTGGGAGGCTGTTGTCTCCCTGCCCACGGTGGTGTCCCTGGGGGTGTAATCCTGGCTGAATGCTGCCAGTGTGAAATCAGGCACGGGGCTGGCCACGATCACTGCCATCTGCTCTGTCCCAGGCTCGTGGGTCCGTTCCGTGTCCGTTTTGTCACCGCAGTGCTGGTCCCAGGACACCGAGGAAACGTTCGCTCGCTGTTTCCAGCATCAGCAGCTCCTGAGCAGTGTGTGACCCTGTCAGTTTGTCGTGCTGCAGGTTTCACTGACGTGGCATTGTAACGCTGCTGCTGGCGTCCACACAGAGAGTTTGCTGCTTTTGGTGTTCTGGTGTGCAACATTTCCACATTTAATCCTTTATCCTCTTCCCAAGGCAAACCCAGTACTTTTCCTCAAAGCTTCCCCTGCAGCCAGTTTTCCAAGGAAACCGCAGAACAGTTAGTTCAGACGCGTGTCAGGTACATGATGTCACCTGCATGGGCTGAAGGGCTTCACTCTGCTCGTCCCGTGTCACGCTCCCAGCTTACCCTGCATTTCAGTTTTACAGCCTGATGCAAATCAGCAGCAGTTCAGGGCAGAGACTGAGGCTCACAAGGAACTGTGGGATGAGTTGCTTTATTTTCCACTTGTCCTTAGAGCACAATGGAAGGTGCTTACAGGAGTGCCATGGGGGATTTAGAATGCTTCCTTCAGGACTGGGTCTGCCTGAGAAAAGTCAGGACAGCCATAGTTCATTTTAATCCCCTGCCTGCCCTGCTTGCATCAGTCATTTCAGGGGGAAAGTGGCTGACAGGTACAACTCCAAACTGATCTGAGTCTGCGTGCTGTGCCCAAAGGTTGCTGCTCACCTGACTACGCTGTGGACTTCCCTTTGGGCCCTCAGCAGGTGTCTCGTGTGTTACTGTGTCTGCTGTCACCAGGATCAGCAGGATTTCCTTCCTTTAACACATCTGCCAATCCTGCTGTGGGACAGGACTCTGCTATTGCCTCTTGTCTTCGTGTCTGATTCATTCCACTTTGTGGGTAGTTTCCCAGTGCTTTTTAGCAGCCCAGGTCCTTGTTTCTGCAAGTTCTCCTCGGTTTTACTGATTTTCATGTTGTTGTCTAATAAATCTTCCGTGTCAGTACTAGTTTTCCCTTGCCAAAAAGCCATGTTAATCTGGAATACTTGCTGTTAGCTGGAGTTTCAGGGGGCAGTTAACCCCTGTAAAGTTCCCTCAGTGCTTCTACTGCTGCTTTGACGTGTAGTGTCAGTTCTCTGGGATCCCTGGGAGATACTTCGTTTTCCTGCTGTAGTTATATTCTTAATTTTTAATTTTCCTGCTGTAGTTATATTCTTAATTGGGGACGTACTTCTTCCATTCTTTGCCCATTCTCTGATTTCTTCACCAGTTTGCTGTGTGCCAGTGTCAGTTCTCCAGGAAGTCTCAGCTGGTCTGTCCTGCTCTGTGCTTGTTTACCTTTCCTGGTGGCTGTGTGGGTCTGGTCTGTGGTGTTACCTGCAGAGCAGATGGCAGACAGGGATGCTCCAATCCTGCAGCTGTTTGATGCCTGAGCCAGGCTGTACAAACCCCTGTGTTTCCCCTGGTGCTGCTGAATGAGTGGCACGTAAAAATTAGATGGATTATTTAGTTGTGGAAGCTGAGCCTCATTCTAAGTAGCAAGTTTCTTAAAACTTTGTTACAATGCTTTTTGTTTACTTCCAAACTTTTGGTTACTTTTTGTTTGGCTTCCAAACACAAGACGTTTGTTTGGTTTGGGTTGGTGTTTGGGTTTGTGGTTTGTAGCTAAATCAACAGGTGAGAGCAGGTGTTCAGGGAGGGATCCATATACTTGTTTTCATGGCCAGGGCAGCTGAATGTGCCGATGAGATTTTTGCAGAGTTGTGTTTCTGACCCAGGCTGAGCCTCTGGGCGTGCGGCGAATTCCTCTCGTCGGAAGGCTCAGAGTCTCACCGGTGTTTTCCTCATGAAGGTGTTTTGGTATCCTGCATTCCCCACTGGGGCTGGGAAGGGACCCGAGTCCCACTGCCCCTTGCCTTGAGCTGGAGCCCCTCCTCTGCCCTGGGGCTGTCCTGCCTGGGGCCAGAGGAAGTGGCTGCAGGGCAGGGAGGTGTAAGGCAGCTCCTCTTGGAGCAGGATCAGCTTACCTTGGTCAGTAGTGTCTGTGCAGCTGCCTGTTCCTTCGGAGTAAACGGATGCATGAGGGTAACGGTCTCAGGTATCCAACCCTTGGGATCAGTTCCAGCCTCCCGCTCAGGAGTGAGAGCTTGGTGGTACAGATGGGTCTGACTCAGCCTGCCCTGCTTTTAGAGCGAGCAGAGATGTCAGGAGTCTGTTCAGTAAATGCAAATTTTCCTTGCTGAAATTCATAACAAACTTAATTATTCTCTCGTTTTAAAAAAAGAAGCATATTTAAATAATAATCTGCTGCCACCTTCACAGTTTTCATTTTTCTGTAGGCAGAAGATTCATCCAGGGTATTTTGGGATTAAAAAATTGAGCGTCTCTAAGGATTCCTGCAAATAACATTGCCCAAGTATGGATGGGTAACCTGAATCTGGGAGGGAGCCAGCACAGTGCATCAGGCAGTTCACAGTAGTGTCAGCATTTCTTTTTCATTACAGTACTGCTTTGCTTTCTTTAAACCTTAGTGCTTAATTCTGAACTTAATTGCAGTTTAAGTAGATGCATTTATGTGCATCTATTGATGCAAATAATCACTCCCACACGATGTCTTGTTTATTCTTGTTTTCACCTTTGTGGTATTTTGTATGCCAAATATATTGAGCATCCAGTGCAACAGACATCCAACAGCTGATTGTTCTGTAGTGGTACTGTCACAAAATTGTGCTTTCAATTGCACGAGTATCAGAGGTGTGTTCCAGAATGTCTGAAGTCCTTGGTTGGTGTTCTGAGTGTCTGTTGTCGATGCTTGCAAGAAACCTTGTGCTGGCATCCAGCTGCCTGTGCTGCACCAGGGCAATTGTCTTTGGCTGTGCAGTTATATGCCACTAAATCCAACGTTCTCTTTTGCAGTGACCCATATGTGAAGCTGTCCTTGTATGTGGCCGATGAGAACAGAGAGCTCGCGCTCGTGCAGACAAAGACTATTAAAAAGGTATGTATGCACTCTTTTTTTATTCCTTTGCTTTGGAAACATTAAGAACACTGGAACACAATTGTATAACATAATACAGCACTAACTGAAGTTGTTGCACACACGTTTAGCAACTGGACAATGTGTTCTTTCTTCTGACCCAAATCAGAGCACAACCAAAATTGAATTTTATTTCGTTTCTTAATTTCGGTCCACACAAACAAAAATTCTACCAGAGCATATTTGCCACTATCAGGGCCCTAAGATTTTAGAAGGCTTTTTTTTTTTTCCACTAATTTGCTGGTATTGATGGCAGAGAGGAATGAGTTGCCATTTTTATGAATGTATTTATGGAATGGAAATCATTGCTGCAAAGCAGAACAGTGAGGAGAATTTTGCTATTAAAAATGCAAACTAGAATGATGCTGTTCTAAAATCAGGACATCAGGTGTCATGGGAAAGCCAGTGTGGAATCCTGGGAGCATGGAAGATGTGAGCAGAACTTCTCACAGCATGTTAGATGTGGGAAAGGAACTTTTAAAACACTTCCTGCTAGCCATTGGTGCTTCTTTCAGTCCTGGGACTGCATCTGTCTCTTTTCACTGGTTTTTGTCACTGTCCCTTAAAACCTGGGCATTCTCAGTCAATTCCATGGCAGTGATAGCTCATCTGTTGGAAACTTCTAGCTGGTAATTTCTGGTTTGAATTGTTAAATTTCATGTCCAGCCTTTGCCCTCCAGGCAATATTCTCCCTGTGCAGTTTGCAGTCCTCTCTCTGTTGGTGAACAGCAAACATCATTAGCATGCCTCGACTCTGAGTTAAGATCATTAATCAAAAGCTACCGAGCAGGCTCAGTCTCAGGAGTGACTGCCAGTCACCTCCTTCATCTCTGGAGCAGTGCCTCACGCTTCACCCCTTGCTGATTTTCCTCCTCATTTTTGTGTTCCTCGGTTTAATGGGTACCTTTGTGTGGCACTGTCTTGCAGGAGAGCTTTGAGAAAGCAGAAGGGATTGCAATGTCCCCTTTTTGTTCTCCTTTTCCACGCCCTGTGCCGATGTCTGATCCGTATCCTACTGCACAGCTGGCCTGAGCCTCAGGAAGTGCTTGGTTACAGCCAAAGGGATTAAATGCACATTGTTTTCTTACTCTGAAAAAATAAAATTATCAGGAAAATTTCGGCTTCGTCTGGCATGACCTGGCTGTTTTGAATTTTTGAGGTTTTTTGTTTTGCTTTACCTCCCTCCAGAGTGACTCACACTGTAAGGTTTGATTAATGCTTTGTGCTTCCCTTTGGAGCTGTGTTTGGAATGCCCTGCTAGAAAGGCTCTCTCTGCAGGAGGAAAGCTGTATTTGCTGTTCGCTGCCTCATGGTCCTGTAACATGGTCAGTTGTGTTCTTTGCACTCCTGCTGGGGTTTAAAAGTCTGAATGAGGATTATCCAGTTCCTTCAGTTTCTTCACCTTGACTGCACTGAGTTCTGAAGATTTCTGCCTTTCCCATATGGAATATTAAACATGTTTTCCCATCCCTGAACATGCTCTGTCTCCTCACTGAGCTCCAGTGTTTAGGAGCATCATTTCTGTCATTTTCTCTCTTGGGCTGAAAGGTCTGTGTGTTGGTTCAAGTATCCTGAGGAAGATCTGCTCAGCTTGACTCCTGGCAGTCCTTTATCTGTGCAGCACTTGCCCTTTTTAGGATGTAGCTGCTCTTGCCGATGAGTTTTTGTTGTTGTTTCCCTACTCATGTCCTGTATGGAGCTATTGATGCATTTCTTCCTTCTCCTCTGCTGGGACTGCAGTGTTTGTTCTTCTGACTCGACCCGTGAGGAGTGTGACTTGTAAAGGTGGCAGACATTTCTGCAGTTACCATTTTTACTCAATACATTTGTGCTCCTTCAGGGAAAGAAGCTGGAAGTTTCTCTCTGCCCACACCCCATCCCTGCCCTTCCCCCTCACTCTTTCACTCACCTACCCATCACAGGGGTCTTTTCTTTCAGGAAATGCTTCCTGCTCTGCCATGAGATCCAGTATTCCCAGTCTGTAGAGAGCTGCAGTGTAGTCAGCCCCTGTGCTCTGCACATGAGGAACCTATGGGATCTATAGCAGGGAGGAAGATAAACAGCCAAGATTCTCCTTCTCTGCTAGAACAGAACTGTGGTGGGTGTAGAGCCAATTTTTCCTGTCAGCAGTGCTGGTAAATCTCTGCTGTGGGAGAGCATGAGGGAATGATTTGGCACGAACACAAAACCATTGGACATATTGTCCAATTGTTTTTAAACTTACCCAGTTCTGAACTGCCCAAATTAGTGTTTGTGGTTCTCATCTCTTTTTTTATCAGTTTATTATGTCATGCTTGAGCTCCCTTCAGATTGCAATCTGTGAACACATTTGAGGATGCTAAAGCACAGTTCAAGTCGTTGGGCTGGGGGAGGCTGGGAACAGCACCATACCTGTGCCAAGGAAATCACCTCTCCTTGTGTTCTTTTTGATATTTCTCTTCAATCCACAGTATAAATCTGTTCTTACTTTTGTAGCCCTAAAGTTACCCCTGTGTTCACAAAGTGCCTTTATTTAATCTGCGTTTAAGTGAATCTTGAGAATGAAACATCTTCAGGTTTTGTTTCTATAGGTTCTCAGTGATTTACCTTTTGCTCATCAAATCCTGTTTCTACTGAACATCTATTTTAGGATCATCTGACTCAAATATCCTCCCACATTTGGTTTACTCAGTAGAGAATTTATAGATAATTTGAGGGTAATAGTTTTCAAATTTTTTTTATTACATGCTTTTTTCAGCTTTGTTTTCCTACAAAATTGTCACTTGCATGCACAGCTTGATGATTGCAAACTGACAAACCTAGAGAAACTTTAGTATGTAAATATTGTTATTTCTTTTGCAGACACTGAACCCAAAATGGAATGAAGAGTTTTATTTTAGAGTAAGTTTCTCTTTCCTTGCAGTCGTTATTAGAACACACGCAGTTAATCACGTGGCATTTTATAAAGCTGGGAAGAAGCTTCTTGTATGTTTGTTGTTTGTGTTTACTTACAAAACTACTTGCCCCGATGTGCTCTGTGTCTCTGCAGTGAGGGGGCAATAACTTCATTACTGAGTTGCAGGAAATATTTTTGCATTTTGGTGCAGCTGTAGCTTCCACAAAAGAAGGTTAGGTAGAATTTCAGTGGGTTTTAAAGTTTAATCTTAAGCAGCTGCTTGAGAAAAGCTGTCCTGGGCTGTTGGAGCCGTGTGCCGTGCAGGGCCCTGGGCTGAGCACTGACTGCCTGGGTCTGCAGCTCTCAGCTGGGACCTGCCACGGGCAGAGCTGTCAGTGCACAGGTCTGTGTGCAATGTTTGCTTTCACACGTGTTCTCAACAGCTTTTCCAGGGTTTGCAGCTGCATAACACGTATCTAAAATCCCAAGAAAAGTGAATGCACAAAACCTGCTGCGATTTGCATTGCTCAAACCTCTGATGTAGTTCATAGAAGCTCTGTTGAAACATCCTGGAAATCCTAAACAATGATGGGATTCTGTAAAATAATTTGGGCTGTATTTTATGTGCCACGGTTCTCTGATTTTCTCCAAACTGCGAAGTCCATCCCCGAATTGCCAGTCGTTGTGGGATATTGCTGCTAGATGTCCTGGATTAAACACATTGGCCATAGTCACCTGACTTCCAGAGCTTCCTGGCAGAACCTGTCAGGTGCATCACCTATTGTAAAACTTCTGCTGTCGCCCTGCCAGAGTTCCTCTTCTGTTGGCTTGGTCGGTTTTGTCCTGTTTTTGGGCTGCCATTTGCTGGCAGTCTCTCTGCTTCGGTTTCCTGCGATGTCAGGAGTTCTCTGGGCTGTATTGGCTGTTTGCAGGAGTTGGAGGGACCTGTGTTGGTGGTCACAGGCTGGAACTGGTGAGCGACAGTCTAAAACATACGTGACGGGGAAATTCTGAGCTAAATACAGCAAAAGTCTTGCTCCCCACAGTCAGTGAGCTTTGCAGCTGTAGGGAAAAGGAATGCAAAATCAGGGAGCCTGCTAGTCTGTCCAGCCTGGGCCTGACACTGGTCCTCTTCGTGGGAAACACAGGTGCTGCCTCGCACTGAACTCAAAACGAAAGCTTTGGCGTCAGCTGCCAGGCACTTTCCAGTTGCAGCAGAGTTCTAGTGCTCCAGTTTGAGGAAAGCTAAAGATTTGCATCAAACCTGTTGGTCCTGTATTCACTGCCTGAACCAGGACCCAGGCACTGTTACCATCCAGCTTGTGAACCTCCAGTGACATGTGGGTTTTCTCCCAGGTAAACCCAAGCAACCATCGGCTGCTGTTCGAGGTGTTCGATGAAAACAGATTGGTGAGTGCTCATCTTGGTTGTGTTTTACTAATCACAAGCCTCTGTGTAACGCAGCGGGTGGAAATGCAGCACAGCTTCACGGGGTACTTCGTCTGGTGTTTACGTAAGTGTGCTAACAAGTGCAGATGGGTGTGTAAAAAGCTTCTGGGTTTGGGACTAACAGAGCATTAAACACGAAAGTGCTGCCCTGCTGGGTCAGACCAAGAGGGTCCTCCTCAACCCAGCACCGACAGCCAGACCCTCACTATCTCCTTCCATAGGCTTCTCTGCAAACCAGCAAAGTCCCAGGAGTCCTTCAGCCCCTGATCATTTCAGTGTGTTTCCTCTACCTTTTAGTGCTTCTGCATCCCGTTCTGGGATGTGGGTACCAGAGCTGCACCTTGCACTCAACATGTGTGTGTGAAGGCACAGTGAACAGAGACCACTCTGTTCCACGTTCCGTTCTCTGACTCACGGTGCCCGGCGTGGTCTTAGTGGGCTTGGTCTGGACCTTCATTTGGCTGGGCCCACTGTTCCACGCTCCGTTCTCTGACTCACGGTGCCCGGCGTGGTCTTAGTGGGCTTGGTCTGGACCTTCATTTGGCTGGGGCAGTAGCACTTCTAGAGGAGTCTTTGAGCATCTTGCTGCTGCTTGCTTTTGTTATGATCTGTGGGCTAAGTGACACTCTGCTGGTGCTGGGCTGGACATGCCAGTGTGGTGGCACACTGGGTGGGTGGGTCTGCGTGGGCTGTCCTTGGAACGCTGAGCCACCACCTCTTAGGCTGAGAGAGCAGGAACTTGCTGGGTGCTTTGTGGAGATCCTTTTATTAAAAACACCCAGCGTAGAAACATCTGTCTTCAACAAACAGCTCCTTTTCCTCTGTCTTCCTATTAAATAGAGAGCAAAGCAAACCATACAAGCTGTAATCTGGGGAAAGAGAGGACGTGCAGCCAAATGATGACAGCCTCCTCCAGGAGGAAGTGAACTGGTGAACCAGTGACCGTGTGTCTTCAGAGTGGGCTGGCTGGAGTGTGTTTATTATTACAGTGATCATAATGAGCACTGGTACTGTTCAAGCTGCCCCGTGCCGCTGGGATGGAAAGGTGTGTCGGGAACAGAGAGGTGGTTCAGTGGAAGAACTGCACCTGCAGAGAGCTGAGGAATGACAGGTTCAGGATGCTCATTTCTGAGCTATGGCACTGGATTTTCACAGCTGTGTGTGCAGCACTGGCCTGACCGTGGCAGTCTCAGTGCTTTCTCTTGCTGAGCCGATGCCTGTGTGTTCTCCCCGTGGTCCTGCCTCTCTCGCCAGCCTGTCCTTGGGCTTGGAACGTCCTGACAGAGGCAGCACAGGGTTTGGGAGCTATCGCTTTCCTTCCAGGACGTCTGAGCTACTGCAAAGCAAGTGCCTTGGGGGGTTTGGAGTAGCAGATTTCCATCTGGTCGTGTTTACAGAATGAGGAGACACTGAACTGATTGTCTTGGCTTTACTCTGAAATACTTATTGTCAATACTTGAATGTTTTTTCTTGTGAGGACTTTGTTTCTTCTTCTTGTTCCCTAATCACCAAAGCACTCTCTGCCTCTGCAGTACCTCCTTGCCTTTCTATCCCCAGTCTAACTGGAGAAACTGTGGTGCAGCTTCATCTTGGGTGCAAAGGGAGACTGTGTCCTTGGGCAGCGTGTTTTAGCTGGAAAATAAGATAAGTGATGTCAACACCTGTGCTCCTCCAAGGCGTTCTCCGGGCCTGGTGCTGCGTGGAAGCTGTCGATGTTTTTATTGTTGGCTCACGATCCGTGAAAAGCAATAGGGGATTGTGTCTGCTTCTGGCAGTTTGGCCATTTGAGCTTCCCTTGCTCTGGGGATTGGCCGTTTTCTGGTTTTTGAAAGAAGCTGCTTTTGCAGGCAGAGGTTTCGGTGTCTAGATAGAGGATTGACCCTCCAGCTACTGATTTTTCAGAGCTGTTGACAAAACTTAGGCTTTCCAGTTCTCCCAGGAGCAGCTGTCCAGGCACTGCGATGGAGCTGCACTCGTGGCTGTCCAGAGTTTCTTTTCTGCTGTGTGCTAACAGGTGTGAGCACACTTCACGTGGGAGCGCCGGTTCAGGGCGGTGGGTTCCCCTGGCCGTGTGTCCTGTCTGCCTGTTGCTGTCCCGAGCTGGTTTGGCTCTGGGCAGCGTATCCCTGCTCCGTGCTGGCAGCACAGCTCACTCCCTGGCTGGAGGCTGTCCAGCCCCGGGCAGTGTCCGTGCGGGGCTCAGAGCCGTGCAAAGGACATGCAGCGCCCGGCGCCGCTTTTCCCTCGCCCTCGCTGCCTGGTCAAACGGAAAAAGGAGCTCTGTCTCCTGCCATCCTGCACCTTCCTGCTGGTTCTGCTGCCCGTGAGATCTTTGCCATACGTACGACTGCTTTGTTGGGTGGTGGTTGTGGTTACTAACGGGGCTGCGCAGGGAGTGCAGCTTGTGTGGTGCTCGTAGGGACGACCTGCAGGTTGGGGCTTTCTAAAGGCAGAGAAGTTTGTCGCTCGGTCGCGTTATGAGCGCGGCTCAAACCGAGAGCGCAGCCGTGCTATATTTATTCCTGTCCTGCCATGACAGCCCAATGCTGTAACGCACACCAGAGCGTTACGCCTGGCAGGATTGTTCTCGTTCACATGTGGCGTTGACTGAAACTTTTAACGTGAAATGAAGGTGTTTTGGTTGTGGTTAAGTTTTCGTGCGTGTGCTTTACCCAGCCGTGCCCCGCGAGCCCGACGCGGTTTAGATTTACAGCAGCGCAGCGCGTCCGCCGCCTCGGTCAGCTGCGTTCGCTCTCCCGCTGGGGCCGCTCCTCCTGATGGAAAAGGAGCAGCTGGGAAGGTGCCGTTTCGGGCTCTCGCTGGCACGATGAGAAAAAGGAAAAGCAGAACCCCCAGAGGCTTACATTGGAGAGGGGGAACCGAGCCACGTGACTCCCACCATCCTACCCTATGTCACCGTGTGTAGGAGCACTGGCTGCTCCTGCCCAATCATGCCTGGAATGCTGCTTGCCACTTGGGCTATTTCTGCTATCTGTCGCTATCAGGGCTGCAGTGCTAACTGTTTGGCAGATGGGACACTTTTTCTTGGAGTTTATGTCTTTGGTTTTTAACTTCTGGCAGTGCCTGAATTGTCGCTGTTCTCCCTCTCCCTTTCTCCTCTCTGTAAAACCATGGCCCATCGGCTGCGGTTTCATTTTGGCTCCGGGAGAAGCAACACAGC